>NW_028280783.1:1435000-1735000 GCF_059751285.1 Brachycentrus maculatus
AACGCGTGGTACCTACTGTTCATATATAGCGTCTGACGGAAGGTGCGCGTGCGCGATACTACCTTCTTCTATCGCTTTGTATCGTTATGCATCCCTTGACCTCTTATGCTCCACCCCTCTTTCTCTCTATGTAATTTATTCCATGTAACAAAACATGTCTCATAAACGTGACGCGTCCTTGAAATTTCACTTTTATTTCTTGTCCAATTATCAATTATCGAATCGCAGCCTCAGAAATTTCACTTGAAAAAAAATCAAATATCAATTAAAAAAATGGTTCGTCATCATCAATTACACAGGTCGTCGTCTTTTTTTAATTTATGATTATTCAAAAAATTATCCTTATATTTAAAAAATACATAAATAAAAAAAATAATCGAATAAATTTTTATCTTATTGTATATTAAATGTTTGGGAAACAAAATTACACCATAAGTAAATAAAAAAATAATTTTATCATCATTTCGACAACATTAAACCACATTAGAAAAACAAATAAACAAAAGAGATTAATATCCAGATATCGTTATTTATTGATAGTAGAAAGCGAATTAAGGGTGTACTCTCAAATACACAATTCAGTACGCACACGTATATTTAGTGCACATTAAAAAAAAATTTAAAAAAATAAAAATAATAATATATATATATATATATATATATATATATATATATATATATATATATATATATATATATATATATATATATATATATATATATATATATATATATATATATATATATACAGTATCTACTCAATGAATTAGGGCCACGCAGAATTTCACGCAATTTCTCAATTCAAACAGGAATAACTCAGAGAAAACCTTGAATAAAACAACATTGAATTTTATTTACACATGAACACTTTATTACGCTTAAATTATGCATATATTTTCATATAAATATAGTTAGTATTTAGTATTTCCACCTTTGGCAGAAATAACTGCCTCAATTCTTTTTGGCATACTTAAAATGCACTGTTTTATCATGTTTTTTTATTTCTTCGTCTTCTGACCAAATTTTTTTAATTATTTTTTTTTAGACAGTCTACTGTCGGATTTGGAAATGAGTATACCTTATTTTTTAACATGCTCCATACGTTTTCTATAGGATTAAGGTCCGGAGAATTTCCAGGCCAGGGTAGCAAAGGCAGATTTTTGTTAGACAAAAATTTTATTATTGATTTAGCCCGGTGGCAAGGTGCCCCATCCTGCATGAAGGTGTATGGACCTTCTGTTGGGTCGAGTGTATGGTAGAAGGGCAATAAAATTCGTTCGAGGACCTGCTTATAGGAATTTTGGTTCATTGTTCCTTCCACGAAAAACAACGGCCCAGGTAAATTGTTAATAATACATGACCATATCATTGTTGCAGGGGGGTGTTTGATAACTTTTACCACACAGGCCTCATTGTAACGTTCCATTGGTGTTCTCCTGACGAATCGACGGCTCTCTGTCACGGCTTCTAACCGGCACTCATCACTAAAGATGACCTGAAAAATAATGAAAATTTAAGTTTAATTCAAATATATAAGTTTATTTACTAAAATGATATGTTGAAAATTCAATTGAAATAAATACCTTTTTCCAATCATCTACCGAGTAATTTCGATGTAGCCTGGCCCATTTTAATCGATCCGCTTTCATTCGTGGTGTCAATTTTGGTACTTTTACAGGGCGCCTGCATTTCAAATTTACTTCGTAAAGACGTCGCCTCAGTGTTGATACCGATATATTTATACCCTCTTCTTCCAATTTTATTTTCAATGTTTTTGCTGATGCACTACGGTTTTCTAAGGCACTTTGAACGATTTTTCGATCAGTCCTCGGTGTTGTTTTTCTAATCCTACGACAGTTCTTTCGCCGATTGCTAGTGGCGGGTGACTGATTTTTTATTGATTTTGAAATTCTGTCCACTGTTTGACGAGAAACGTTTTCTTTTTTTGAAATTTCTCTATTAGATAGTATTCCTAATTTCAGTAGCACTATAACACTAGACTTTTTTTCCTCAGAAATGTCTTTACTTTTTCCCATTTCGTCCTTTTCAAAAAAAACACTTGTGTTTACAAAAAAAAATTATACTTTATGAACTAAAATTAAAAATTAAGTTTTTTTCACAAGACACGATAACTATATAACCTCTCTGAACAAAACAACAACCAGAACTCAAGAAACTTCACTAATAAATGAGATAGGACTATTTTTTGAACTTTCAACTATCTGTCTACCTGTGCTAATTAGGGACCTTTCTCAGAAAAGGGTTTGAAATTTTGTAAAGGCTTAAATAATCCAGGTATATTTTACATATTATTGAAGGTAATATACATGATATTAGATGTCAATAGAAAACTTAAAGTATTTATGTAAAATAAATATAATAATCCAAAAGATTTCAGAGTATTCAAAAAAATAATGGGTGGCCCTAATTCATTGAGTAGATACTGTATATATATATATATATATATATATATATATATATATATATATATATATATATATATATATATATATTTATATATTTATAAAACAATAATAATAATAAAACTCTTATCCGCACCCCAATGGTGCATAGGGCACTGCGTCATAAAAACGCGGTGTTATCTTGATCGTTTTACACATGAAGGAAAGGTGATCAGCCCTCCGCTTCAGGTACCAGTCCAGGGTAATATTGAATAAATATGACAGTGAAAAAATCACTTCTATTTATTTTACCCCCCTTGGGAATCGAACCCGGGACCTCCAGAACGGTGGCCGAGCGTGCTGACCATTACACTACGGGCGGAGGTATATTCTCTTTTATATATATATATATATGTATATATATATATATATATATATATATATATATATATATATATATATATATATATATATATATTTATATATATATATTTATATATATATATATATATATATATATATATATATATATATATATATATATATATATATATATATATATATAAATATATATATATATATATTTATATATATATAAAGAGAATATTTATTGAAAAAAATAATTTTTCAAATATTTTTTGCACTCACGTTTGTTGAACTCCTTCCCTTTCAATAAATCTATACTTATTTCGAAGAAAAAAAATTTTTTGAATACAAAAACAGCAAAAAAATCGCTTACGTTGAATGTTACCTGGTTTTAAAGAAAATTATGTTGCAGGCTTTCTATAATCCCGCCTTAAAGCAGCATCACCCCCGCCATCTGCAATTGACTATCCACAATGACGGGAGCTTAACAAGCTGCTCTCCAGCGTGACCAGGGACGGGTCCTGCCCAACATCTTAGCCATGCTCCAGCCCAAGAAGACCGAGAAGAAGGCGCAATAATATGGCGGCTCCACTTTTTCCCTTGAGACTCTCCTATTTTTTCCTATTATTATCATTGACCGCCTCCGTAATGTAATGGTCAGCACGTACCGTTCAACAGGTCCCGGGTTCGACTCTCAGGGGGGGTCAAATAAATAAAAGTGTTTTTTTTTCAGTCTAATATTTACCTGAAGCAAATGGCTGATCGCCTTTCCTTCATTTATATGTATATATATATATATATATATATATATATATATATATATATATATATATATATATATATATATATATATATATATATATATATATATATATATATATATATATATCGATAAAGATAACACTGCGTTAATATGATGCAGTGCCCTATGTACTATTTATAAGGATTTGAACTTGAAAAAACAGAGAAAAACTTGTCACGATCAGGAGTGCCAAATACTTGAAAGCGGTCAGGTTAGGAGTCGAAACAATCGGCGGGTGTGTATGAGGAGATACATGAAGATGGAAGAGGCGAGGAATGTTTGCAAAGACAGAGTGGTGTGGCGTTCTATTGTCTCTGCCTACCCCTGCGGGGAAGCGGCGTGTTGGTTAGTTAATTAGTGAGTTTTTTTTTTTAATTGAACCATCATTATATCATTTTCATATAATCCACATTTGTATAAGCGCCCTTGAGGTAGTGTTTTACAAAAATGGCGCTAAGTAAATTTTTAAATTTTTTAATTTTTTAAAAATTTTATTTGGGATTTTTACAGCCAAAACAATATGTTATACAACATTAATTAACAAAACTATGGCCAATTAAAAAAAATCCTCCGATAATGCTATTCTTATGAAATTATCCAAAATTATTATTATTGAAAGCGAAGAGGATCATGATTTCGTAATTTATATTGTATACCGAAAGGTTTGCGTTGTTATAGTTTTGGAAAAATGTTTCCTGGGTCTATGGAGCCTGGAGCCCTCGAGCCAGCACGAGGGGTGAATGGAAATATTGCGAGAGGGTAGCAACCTCTTCCCTGTGCAACTCCCCGCGAGAGGGGGCTAAGTACGAATTATGATGCGGAATTCGTCTTACGCCCCGGGATCTAGTGTACGGATGAGCGGCGGAACAAGAGACGCCCAGGGCAAATTTTCCCAACGTTTCCCGAACTAAGCGACCCCACGTACCTTTAAATAACAGGGTGGACCGACAATAACTACCGATTTTCTCAATATTATTAATATTTAAAGCATTTTTAATCAATGTTTTATTTAGTAAATACCATTTTTTCTTAAAATCTACTGTGACACATGTTTCGATGCATTCCGCATCATTTTCAAACACCCCATGTGAAGTTAATTTTAAATTTTAGAGTTGGGTCCGTATGTATAACACCGTATGTATAGAATGCATCGAAATATGTGTCACAGTAGATTGTAAGAAATAGTGGTATTTACTAAGTAAAACATTAATTAAAAATGGAAAGATTTTACCACAAAGTGACTGCCGAATCAATTAATGAAAATATTTAAAGCATTTACTTTGTGGTTACTCATTTTAACTTTTATACATTTTTTAACAAAAATGTTATTAATTCTTCAAACCCTTATCCGCACCCCAATGGTGCATAGGGCACTGCATCATATAAACGCAGTGTTATCTTGATCATTAACACACGAAGGAAAGGTGATTAGCCCTCCGCTTCAGATACCAGTCCGGGATAGTATTGAATAAATATTAGAGTGAAAAAAAACATTTTTATTTATTTGACCCTCCCTGGAAATCGAACCCGGGACCTACAGAACGGTAGCCGAGCGTGCTGACCATTACACTACGGAGGCGGACAGAGCATTTTAAAGCATTTACTTTGTACTATTTTTGACATCTCATCAAAGATGAAGAAAATTATGGAAGTCTTGGCACTTACGGGGCTGACGACCGTCATAGGCTGGTTTAAGTGATCACTTTACACACGTGTAACATTCTCCAATTCTGCCCATTATTGACAACCACACTACTCAAATTCTTGGAAGTTCTATATATTTATGAACCAATTTACATTATTCTTGAATCACTAGAACTTCACTAGAGACATTTATTGGTGAGACGAAAACAAGCTTTTTATTGAGCAAAAACTCTTTTATAAGTATTTTTTATTGTGACAATTGTTTAGTCTAGTTATGGCATTTTCAAACGAATGTGAAGATTAAATGAACTGACGATTCTTATATTACTTAAACACCTAGAATTGTATAGCTATATAAGTACCATCAGTTCATTGAATCTTCACATTCGTTTCAAAATGCCATAACTAGGTTAAACAATTGTCACAATATTAATTTATATTAATTATTTTTAACAATATAGATTAATACACATACATATACATTTCTATGCATATGTATGTATATTTATAAACATATTCTTTTTTCATCTTGTTACGTAGAATAAATCCTTTAACAACTCTCATTAATTCCTCTCCTTTCCTTTTCCTTCCTGCATATTCCATTTTTATACACCCTTATATATAAATTTCCCTTGCCCTTTTAATCCTTTCCTTACACACACATTCCAACTCTTTGCTTTTTTCTTTTTTTATCTCTTTATGTTTTGATAATAATTATAACATAAATATGGAATTGTTAAATTGTCTTTATTATTATTAATGTAACCATTTGTGTTTATGTAATATAATGTTTATTATTGTTAATGTAACTATTTTTAACTATATATTTTTTAATGTAAAGCTGTACAATTCCCGAACAAATAAAATAAATGAAATAAAATAAATAGATTACTGAGGAGATTGCTTTGTTTTGGACATTTTAATATTTCGCCTTACGCATCGAGATTTGTTTTCATTGACCAGGACTGGTGCGATGTAGAGGCGTCTCGGCGCTTGTCCGTCATCGGGACGCTTGTTTACCGCAGCGGCCGTTTAACGGCGCTGGCCGACGATACATCAGACCTGAAACGCTGCAGGCGATAGGTAAACACCAATGATGAATCGCAACGTGGACCCGAGTCGAATCGGAAAATATACAATTTAAAAGAATTTATTTATTAAAAACCCGTTTGGATCAGACAGAATGAATTACTCTTATTTGGAGGCGCAGCGAATCTAAATATAAAAGATTTCCATATGTATAAATGTTTCAAATGTATTATGTTATAAATGAAAATGTAAATATATTAAATAATAATAAAATAATAATAAAATTGTGCAAATGAGTATTACCGAAAATGGGGCTAATCTAATTCGCTCCTGTTGCTAGTATAATCTGTAGTAAATATTGGTCAGCTTAAAGATAAATACTATTTTGCGTGATGCCAATAGATCGAGTTTGATACATGTACATATGTATGTATGTATATCGATCACTCCTTTCAAGAACGTCATAAATCAAAAATCGTCAATTTCCAGTTGTGCATGTTTTCGGAATTCCCAGAAAATGTAGGTACTACATCCCAGAAAAAGATGCATATTTTAAACTTAATATTAACCCGCTACAGGGCAGAAAGTGTTGTTTTTGCATTTTGAAGAAAAGGTATTGTTTTATTATTTTTTTAAATACATTAAATATTTTTCAAATGGAGAAAAAAACCTTAAGATTTTACCTAAAAAGATCTGTTGCACAGTAGAAAGTTCAATAAGTGGCTTGATATATATTTTGAATACATTGTATTATATTTTTAAACATTAAAAAAATTCTCTTATTAAAACAAGTTTTTTGATTTATGACGTTCTTGAAAGGACTGAGCGATATGTCGATGCGAGTATGTACTCGTACCTTTGTTTACGTTGTGTGCAAGCTCACAGTACACCATTTGTGAAATGGATTTTAGTGCCTTCTCCAAATTTCTCGAGACTTAATAGTGACTTCCACGTAGATTAATAATGACATCAACATTTTACGGATTACAGGAATACACGAAATACGATGGAATTATTTAATTATCTCACGAATTCCCCAAATTCACAGAACCACAAAGAGAGCGGTTCAAAGATCCAAAAAGATGAATTACAGAGAAATTTTATAGAAATTTATTTAATGATTAAAGATAACACTTGTTTTTATACCACTTGAGTTTTATTAAAGACTACTAGTTTCAGAAGCTAAACTTCCATCATTCAGGTCTGAATAAGAACTCAATAGAATTTATCCAATTACGGAGAAATTGTGACCTGCGGGTTGTACAAAACAATACAAGTTATTTAAGAATGAATTAATTATCCGGTTAATTCCCAAAAACCAGAATAACAAAAGCGGTTCAACAAACCAAAATGATTTAGGATCCAATGTTTGGAGAAAACATACATTGAATATTGTTCATGTTAAACACAACGCTTTAACTACAACTTCATATGTTTAAAAATTAATAATTATTCAATTGTTTTTGTTATTTTTTTAAATTTACTATACAGCACCGTATACGCGTTAAAAGTAAAACATCTTTAAAAAAAAGATTTAATAGATTCTGTATATTCAACATTTAAAGTATCATTGATTGGTTTAAATATATATGTGTATATATATATATATATATATATATATATATATATATATATATATATATATATATATATATATATATATATATATATATATATATATATATATATATATATATATATATATATATATATATATATATATATATATATATATATATATATATATATCTATATATATATATATATATATATATATATATATTTACATATATATATAATAATAAAAAAAACCCTTATCCGCACCCCAATGGTGCATAGGGCACTGCGTCATATAAACGCAGTGTTATCTTGATCGTTTACACATGAAGGGAAGGTGATCAACCCTCCGCTTCAGGTACCAGTCCAGGGTAATATTGAATAAATATGACAGTGAAAAAATCAACCATTTTTAATTTTCCCCTCCTTGGGAATCGAACCCGGGATCTCCAGAACGGTAGCCGAGCGTGCTGACCATTACACTACGGAGGCGGACAATAAATATATTTATATATATATATTGTATATATATTGGGTTGATGCAAAAGTTTTGACCGTTTTTTACATATATTTTATTTTTAATTTTTTTATGTATATTATTTATTTAAAAATTATGTAATTTCCATCAGTTCTTATAACCTTCTCCCATCTTTCTATCAACTTATTGATACCAGTAGTAAAAAATTTCGTGGATTTTGATGCGAAAAATGAAGTAGGGGATGTTTTTACCTGCTCTATTGTATAATTTTTTTCATCATTTAAATTTTTTTTCAGTGATCAGAATAAATAAAAATCATAAAGAAAAAGATCTGGAGAATACGGTGGATGCTTGATAACATCCCAATTTAACTCATTTAGCTTGTGTTGGGTCATCATAGCCACATGTGGTCGCGCGTTGTCGTGATGAAACACTGCCCCTTTTCTGTTTACCAATTCTGGTCTATCCTTTTGAAGGTCCATGTTCAATTTGGATAATTGCTGACAATATCGTTCAGCTGTACTTATCTTATCGTGTTCCAAGAGTTCAAAATACAAAATACCCTTATTATTCCACCAAACACAAAGTATAACTTTTTTTATGGATTTCGGCCTTCGAAGTTGTTAATGGGGCTTGTCCAGGTATAGCCCAATGTCTTTTTCTTGTCACATTGTTGTACACGACCTATATCTCATCTTCCGTCACCAAATGATGCAAAAAAGGTTCATGTTTTTGTCTCGCACTCAAAGCAACGCACGTTTAAACACGAACCAATAAATTGGCAGCCTACAATTGATGAGGTATCCAAACGTCGTACCGCGAAACCATTTCCATACGCTTCAAATGTCTTAATACGATTGTTTGGTTGACTCTCGTCATTGACACAATCTCCCTGATGATTAGACGTGGATTGGTGTCAATTATGTCTTGTAACTTGTCGTCATCAGACTTCAATGGCCACCCGGTACGTGGTTTATCGATGAGTGAAAAATCTCCAGATCGGAATTTTGTAAACCATCTTCGTACCTGTCGAACTTTGATGACATCTGCTCCATACACTTCACAAACGTTTTTGGTTGCCACACTCGCGGTATTGTCCTTACGGAATTCATAAAGTAAACAATGACGTAAATGCACTTTATCGAGCGACATTTTGAAAAAATACAAGGGGACATTACTGTACTCTGGCTAGGCCAAAACTGAATAGAAAGTAGAGGGAAAGCATCCTTTATACAATGGAAACATAAAAAAGAAGATACTATTCATAATTTATGAAAAAATTTTTTTTTACCTGGGATCATAAAAAACGGTCATAACTTTTGCATCAACCCAATATATTTATATATATATATATATATATATATATATATATATATACAAATACTTAACAAATAAATATAATGTGGAAGAGGCGAAAATGTTTGCGAAGACAGGGTGGTATGGCGTTCTATTCTCTCTGTCTACCTCTGCGGTGAAGCGGCATGATATTAATTAGTTAGTTATAATTATTAGTTAGTTATGTGAATTGAAGACCTTAAATTTATTTAATACAATAACATATAACTATAAGCTATTGCCATGAGTTATTATTATGCCAAACATCTTTTGGTAAAACATGTATGAAGAAATATTTTGTTTTGAAGGTCTTTGTTTCTGGAATGTAAAAATAAGTCTTGAAAAATGAGTCGGGTATGCGATTGGAGCAATAAAAAGTAATGGAGAGAAAGAACGCTACAATCGCGCATATTTAGGTCCCGGGGAATCATAAATTACCATCTTATAATAACAAAACGTTGATCATCACGGCTTAGTTAAGAAAATTATTTGATTTATATTAAAAATTGAGAACTACTTTAAGTATGCTACATGGCTACAAAATGAGTAAGTATTTATAAAAACACGCTCGCGCGTTAGATTTTAAACTTTTTAGGTTCTAAACACAGTTTTTTTTTTTTTTTAAATCAAACACTGATTTTTTGAGTCTACTAAGTGGTATTTTATTGTTAAAAAACACATAAAACTAAATTTTGTGACAATATTTATTTGATTTTTATGTGTTTTTTTAACAATAAAATACAACTTTGTAAACTCAAAAAAATCAGTGTTTGATTTAACATTTAATACATAGATTAAAATATAGTGTTACAAATAAAACTCCAAATCTATAAATATTATTTTGTTTGCATTTGTTGGCAATTTTATTATTTAATGATCAGAAAAAATTATCATTAATAAAAATAAAATATTATTTTTATTAATCAATTTCCATTGATTCGTTCTCTAAGAAATAAATTATTGGTCTATCGTTGGTGAAATATGATACAAATAATTTAAAGTACAAAAATATTCTAAATATCGAGAGCATACTGCGTCGTTGGTAGTGCTTGATCTGGTTATAGACTGACCTTTGTGTGCGTTCAATTTTATTTTATTTTTACTTTATCTTATTTATTCGGGAATTGTACAGCTTACATATGAAAAAAAAAATTAATAAACAATAGTTACATTAACAATAATAAACATTATATTACATTACATTATATTACATTATTTTGTCGGCCTCCGTAGTGTAATGGTCAGCACGCTCGGCTACCGTTCTGGAGGTCCCGGGTTCGATTTCCAAGGGGGGTAAAATAAATATAAGTGATTTTTTCACTGCCATATTTATTCAATATTACCCTGGACCTGAAGCGGAGGGCTGATCACCTTTCCTTCATGTGTAAACGATCAAGATAACACTGCGTTTATATGACGCAGTGCCCTAAGCACCATTGGGGTGCAGATAAGGGTTTTATTATTTTATTATTTATATTACATTAACAAAAAATAGTTACGTTAAAAAAAGCCAATTAAACAATTCCACGTTTATGTTATACAACTATAAAAAACATTCAGAGATCTAATAAAAAAAGGGTATTTTATAAAATAATACATTTAGCAGGAAGGAGGATTTATTGAACGAGAATTTTCCATCCAAAAATCTTATCAATTGGTTGAGCTTCGTCTGAGTTGAAGTTCACCAATCATAATCATTGGCATTTCATCCTGTTCTTTTCCCAAAAATACTACAACTTGAAAGTACTGAAATCTTTTTTACTTATGTTTGTGAAATAAACAATTTAATTTTTCACTAATTTCTTAATCCTGAATCTCTTTTTTATAACATTTTGAATTTACTCTGTATTCTTGTTGGATTTTTGTCTCGTAAAGTATCTTGCCGTATTTTAAATAGCTTTCATTCACCATACCCAAAAATAATGCTCAAATTTATATTCATATTATTCTTCTTCCCCTTTAAAAAACATATTTTTATTGTTGATTAATTGATCCTTTTATCCAGAATGAAATATGTAATAATTTTATTGATCCTTTTTTATTTTATAGATTAGATTTTTATAGATTTTTTTTAGTTTGTAAATCAAAACAATTTGTATTTTATTTGTTTATTTGTATTTCTTAGATTTTCTCTGAAGTTTTTTTCGTAATTTCTCTAAAATCGCGGATGTATAAATTAAAGATTGAAATCGATCTTTCCTGTTTTCTTACTTTATTAAATTTAGTGATAAAAATCCTCCACAACTTCAAGAACCGTACTGATTACGCCCATCGGGAAGAGTAGAAAATATAAACTGTTTGTTTATGTGTACCATATATCAGTGTGTAACCGGTTCCAGAAAAAAGGTGTGCATTTCAGACTAATTAACTGATAGAGATCGTAAGCTTCGATCAGTTCGAACAGTAAATTACTCTCTCTTGCTTGCAACCAGCACTGTAAATATGGCGAGCTTGCATAGAAAGCTTTTCCACCGATAATTAGTGACTGAGAATAAAATAACCTTTTAATAAAACAAGAATGCATTTCTTTGCAAAGTTCTGGGTTCGCCGCGATAGCTTTAAAAGTGCTAATCACCATGCGTATGTAAAAACGGCCAGCATTATGTATGCATCTTTTTGTTAACATGGATTATTCAAAATGGACCTCGCATTTAGCACTACATTACGTAACTTCCTGTTTGCGATATCCGGTATAATCATCGGTTTAATTTAGGCAAACTATACGTTATCCCCATATTAGTACCCAACATTAGGCCGAAACTGTCCTAGATACTCTATATATTGTGTACCTAACAACTTATGTAGCTTCGCTCTGTCATATCTTGTACTGCAGGCCTACATCCAATTAACTAAAACAATATGTATTACAAATTTAATCTAAACCCTCCCCTTGTGTACGTGTTTCGTAGATTATGTTAATGTAGTAGAAATATATTGTACTATTATGCATATCCTAAACCTTGTTATGGTATTTTTTTCTCCTTTTTGTTGCTGTTTCTAGAAGCTTCACAACATTTCCATAGTTATTTTTGGCAAGAAATCACAATGAAGAAAAGAACCATTTTTTCTGCATGTGAGTCTTTCGATAAGTAATAGTTTCAATAAGTAATAGTCGGAGTAGAGACGTTTAGCTCGTACGTCTTGCAGTCCATGACCACGTGTCGAATACATCCAACACTTCCATTTTTCTATTTCATAACATGCATTCCATTGCATTCTTATACCAGAGATTTCACTTGGCAGGTTTTCTTTTCATCAGTATGGACCGGATTTTCTAAATCTTCACCAGGAATAGGAATTGCCGATTTTGCCATTCTAATTATTTTTCGGGTTTCTACTTCACATCCTACGTTCTTAGGAACAAATGCCTAAATAAATGAACTGGTCGATGCTTTCAACCCTAAATGTTGACTTTTATTTCGAGCTATTTCACCTTAATTGTTGGTCGTTGTCACCTTGTCGCTTTATCTGCGAATCTTTTATTGGAAATCTTTATGCCCCCTTATGGTCTTGATTTGATATTTAATATAGATAATTATCAAATAATGTTTTAAATATAAATTCATAGTATTACGTTTATTTAGCGAAACTTATGACTTTATTTATTGATTTGGCGTTTAATTTGTAGAACTCCATTTTAATTTATGTATTAATTTTAAATCAAACACAGATTTTTGAGTCTACTAAGTTGTATTTTATTAACAAAAACACATAAAAAATTATATTGTGACAATTGTTTCGCCTTGTTAGGGCATTATCAAACGAATTCGTTTGATAATGCCCTAACAAGGCGAAACAATTGTCACAATATAATTTTTTATGTGTTTTTGTTAATAAAATACAACTTAGTAGACTCAAAAAATCTGTGTTTGATTTAAAATCAATACAGAAACTTATGACAATATATTAATTCCTCGAGTGATATTTTGCAGTAAAATTGGTTTGGCATTTTAATTCATAAAAAAAATCACGGTTTTCATTCTTCGAGTGATTATTACAAGAGAAATATTTTTAATTTCCTCCTATTATCATAACGTTATTGTTTTTTCGAAAACTAAAAAAAGAAAACTAATAAAGTAAATGTAAAGTATTTTTGTTACGTTAGTACGAAATTTTAAATCCCATTACGTAATGTATTTTAAATGGATCGATTAGAATAAAAATGTATTAATGTATTACATAATGTCAAAGTCACATTTGCAAATGTCTCATAATTAAGAGCGTCCCTCTTTTTCTTACATGCATGCTTTATCAACAACACGAATTGCTGATATACTCGTAATTATCATATCTCACATTAGTATAAATATTATGATTACAAACGCAAGGAGAGAATACATACATGAAAACAAGTATTTATAAAAATTCCTTCGTCAAAATTCTTCATAAATTGCTTCACGTACTTTTTTCCGAAATCGTTTTTTTGCTATTTTGGTTTTTGATCTTGTTAAAGCTCTTAGGTGCTTAATCGATAATCGATATATATATATATATATATATATATATATATATATATATATATATATATATATATATATATATATATATATATATATATATATATATATTTAAATATAAATATATATATATATATAAATATATACATATATATATATATATATATATATATATATATATATATATATATATATATATATATATATATATATAAAAGTATATTTAAGATCCTGTATAATCCTTAAATATGTGCTTTATCTTCTTCACGTATTAACTAAATAATCCTTTTCCATGGTATAATTCTATGTCATTTTTCTGAATGTTGGATAATATTTGTTCAGTTCGATGAATACGAGCCGTCAGTCAGTGTAAAATCCGCATATTTCTAAACGAGTCACGTCATTATTCAATCACTTAAATCTTCAAATTTACGAACTAATTCAATTTCATAGTGGATATTTCTTGGCGTACAAAAACAGGTTCAAGTTATGGGAACAGCTCTCTTTCCACGTTCCGCTAATCAAATACCAAATAGACAACTCGAGTAAAATGAATAATCAGATGTTCTTCCTTGTTGCTTTTCCATAACTGGAGCTGAGAACATATTGAGAACAGATTCAATGACTTATCATACATATTTCAATTAATGAGTTATTTTTAAATAAAGCACAGCGTGTAGCCAATGACCGACATACAGTTACAATATTACCCAGATTCATTGTATTTATTTAAAACAAAAAAATTAAAATGTTAATCTAATGGTTAAATTTAATAATTTTATTTGAACCGAGGACATTATCCATTCCAAAACTACAGCACTGCTTATTGACATGATGCTCACGATTTAAGTTAAAAATATATCAATATTTTTTTGCATTCCTTATCACCTGATTTTTTAGATATTGTACATATATATATATATATATATATATATATATATATATATATATATATATATATATATATATATATATATATATATATATATATATATATATATATATATATATATATATATATATATATATATATATATATATATATATATATATATATATATATATATATATATATATATATATATATATATATATATATATATATATATATATATATATATATATATATATATATATATATATATATATATATATATATATATATATATATATATATATATATATACAATATATTTATTGATTTGGCGTTTAATTTGTAGAACTCCATTTTAATTTATGAATTAATTGTTGAATCGAACACAGATTTTTGAGTCTACTAAGTTTTATTGTATCTTATTGTATTTTATTGTATTATTAAACACATAAAAATTAATATTGTGACAATTGTTTTGCCTAGTTATGGCATTTTTAAACGAATACGCAAACATTCGTTTGAAAATGCCATAATTAGGCGATATAATTGTCACATAAAATACAACTTAGTAGACTAAAAAATCTGTGTTTGATTTTACAATTACTTCATAAATATATACAATATCCCTATGAGACAAGTATACATATTGAGAATTTATATTCTAATTTCATCTGGCTGAAGATTTCTTCCTAAAAATTAGATACCCACTCAGGTGTTTTTTTTAGTGGAAAACCGTTTTTAAATGTTGGTACTCGATTATAAGTATATATTATAAGAAATGACTTTCTGAGAAATCCTGTTCATTCAACCCAGAAAATTAGAATTTTTGTTCACAAAGCATGTCACGTTGATTTCTAAAATATGTTAGTATTAAAATATGGGTTGTTCAATTATAATAATGGCCGCTTTATTATCCCTGGCCTGACCACTTGAGTGAGTGGAATGAGACGTGTAATACCGTCAATGTCAGTCAGCGTCCTAAGCAAACATTGTAGGCGCGAAAGAATTATTATGAATTGAATTTTTCCTTTTCCTTATGAATGGAGTGCAAATGGAGAGCCCTTCAACTTCTCGGCTCGGAGCTCGAAACGCACCTACTGAATAGTACACATATACAAGTATAGTATGAGGCCAATTCTTGCCATCCTTACTGTCGGCATCCACATTCGCTAGTCATTGCGAGCGCTCTGGAAATGATGAACAAGTAATAAAGTAAATAACACATTTTAGGAGGCAGCAGCCAGACAATGATTGCTTGAAGTATTTTATAGTAACATACGAGTAGCTGGGATTTAGACAGTAAAAAACTCATTAAAAGTCTAAAAACATGTTAATAAACTACCTGCAAGAATAAAAAATATAATCAATTAAAAATCTTTCAAAAATGATTTACAAAAACATATAAGGCAAACTCCCGTTTGATTACCGTTTATTATTTCTTATTTTTACTTCTTATTTATATGTACAAACCCTGTAAGTTTAAGTTTATGTTGTTTTTTTTGTGAGGGGTAACATAATTTTACTCTCAATAAAATCACATTTAATTAAAAGATTTTTTTCAATCTTATGTCAATTATCACATAAGAAATCGCTTAAGAAAGTATTGATTTCTATCTGTGATTATTTTCCATTTTTGTTAATATCTACAGTACCTAAGCAGTAAATTTACTTAGGTGTATGATTTTGATCATATGATTTTACATGTGAATTTACATAGGATGTGTGTTTACTTACATACTAGGTATATATAAAACTTACACGCCTTACCTACATCACAACACTAGTTCTTATAACTACGTGGCGTGCCGGAAAATAAAATAAAATAAAAAGTAAACATCTAGTTAGAGTCGCGTTGTTCCACATTTATGAACTAGTTTCGACTGTATGAATGTTATGAGACACCCATTAAATCACCCAGTAATATGCTTTTAATTCAAACGGCCTAGATTATGAGTTTTCCGAATAATTGAATTTATAATAACAAAAAGTATTTACATTTCCATAAAATATTTTAAGCCAGTATCAAACGGGTAAAACCTAAATGGATATTCTGGAAGGCGGCGCAATCGGACGCCGTTAAGACGTAATATCATAGAACCCTTTTTCTTCCCGGAGTTTCCATTACAAACAAGGCTCTGTTCCTCTCGTCGTTCCTCCGGCGATGGTAATATCGCCCGTAGCGAGTCCCTGCATTAAAGAAAATGTTATATCTCTACTTCTGCCACTTTGCGCCGCCCACAGGAACTGCTGGATAATATCGGCTGCGACTTTATAATTCCAGAAAGATCCCTTCGCTGAAAGGTTTTAAGCAAAGATAATATTTTGCTGCGAAAGTTAATATAATTCCATTTAGCATAGCTTCATTCTTGGTATCGGTCCTCTATTCCGCGCTGGGTGATGGGGCATTCGGTTACTTAGCAATTATAATTTCGGATTATGAAGGCACTTGTATTATGGCAATATTTAATAAAAATCACAGATTCACGCGAATACATTTACATGTTTTATAATTTATCGTCACCGTTTTGGTAAAAGCCTATAACTTCAAAAATATTGTTTTTTTTTATATTTTATTTATTTGGCAGTCAACTAGTGAAAGGATGTTTCTGCTAGTGACAAGCATTATTTTTATTTACAAACAAAATAATAATAACAATCAATACAAAATTTCATAGTTTGAATGCGTTTAGCTTTATCATTTTAAAAATTACGGCCGCAATTATAGAAAAAATATTGTTCTATAGTATTTTAGATTTAAGATTTGGGGACCATTGATTTATGATATGGTAATATATTACTATTATATGAGATGAGGAAAGTACTATAGTACTGTCCTCATTTCATGTGTGTGTGTGTCCTCATTTCATTCTAAAGACATGTCCCAACCATGTCCACCTTCTCCTCTTCAGGACTTCCAGTATGAGTGGCTGTTGGGTTCTTCTCCTCACATCCTCATCCCTGACGAAGTCATATCACTTTACGCCCAGTATTCTCCTCATGCACCTATTTTCAATACTTGATTCTAGCTCTGGGCTTTGGTGAGGTGCCACGACTCACACCCGTACGGCAGCACTGTTAGGATGCTGGCGTTAAAAAGACGAAACTTGGTTTTTGTCGAGTAAAGCAGTGAGTCTCAGACATAGCGCATATCATTGATCTATACTCAGCAGAGCTTCAGCTTTTACAATACTCAGCGGTACATTCAGATGCCGAACTGACCTGGGTGAAAGCCAAGGAGTTGGCGACGACAGAGTGATTTGGAGACGTCTCGTGTTGGCCATATGCTCCACCTAGGGAGCGAACGTGGGAAAAGAAGAAGAGGACTAGAACACTCCAGTCCCGTTAGGAAACAACCAGTACCGACAGGCCAACTATACCTGCCACCAAATCTAAAAGTCCTAAGGAAGAATACCAAGCAACCCAAGCTACTTAAGTAACCCACCCTATCAAGCATTTTAAACCTAACCAGGTTCATAACATTTTGAGTGTGTCCAAATACTTGTTCACAAAATCTGGATTATCTCCAATTGCAGCAGTTATTTTCATATTATTTTTTGACATCTCATCAAAGATGAAGAAGAATATGAAAGTCTAGCCATTTACGGGGCTGACGACCGTCATAGGCTGGTTTAAGTAGGATGGTGAGATGAGATGTTGTTGATGAATGAGATGTCAAAAAACAATATGAAAATAACTCCTGTAATTGGAGATAATCCAGATTTTGTGTACAAGTATTTGGACACACTCAAAATGTTGTAAATAAATTATCTGGTCCAATTATATGTAAGCTTAAATAATAAAAATGAAAATGATATTTTCTGGCGTTTCTCACGTGTGTGATTATAATCCAGGATTCAGACCTCACATACTAATATAAGAATTTCTGTTCAATAAAAAGTTTCATTTCATCTCACCAATGGATGTCTCTAGTGAAGTTCTAGTGATTCAAGAATAATGTTTCAAAATTGGTTCATATATATAGAACTTCCAAGAATTTGAGTAGTGTGGTTGTCAATAATGGGTAGAATTGGTGAATGCTACATGTGTGTAAAGTGATCTATGACGGTCGTCAGCCCTGTAAATGCCCAGACTTCCATATTCTTCTTCATCTTTGATGAGATGTTAAAAAATAATACTAACCAGGTTCAACCAGATAAAGCCCGGCAAGACTCGGGATGTTCGGAGAATCGAGAGAAGGTGGGCCTTGGTGGGTCCAAGGCCCCAGGTAAGGTTAGTGTGATTGCTAGTATTCCCTTTTCACTTTAATGGGACCGTAACACCACAGATGTGAGTGTGTGTGAGTTAATAGTGAGACTGATTGAAAATATTCTGAAATTGAAATTTCTTCATCCACTTAAGCACGAACATCAAATTTAAGGATATATTTACTTTAATAATTTTATTTCAGCCCCTCAAACTGTCATTCATTATACGGGTATAAAAATAAAATAAAATTAATCTTCCCATTTTTTCTTACACAAATGCTGACTGGACATGGAGCTCTTAGACTTTCTTAGATGCATGCTGCCCATGTGATAGCATCACTGCTCAGTTTGTGGAACACGTATTGAAGTCTTGCCCAATGTTTGAGCACAACAGATGGATTCTCCAACTGGAGTGTGATCATTGATTCCTTGAACCCACAGGAGATGCTAAGAAGCGGAGTTGTCACCAAGTTATACATTCCGAAAAATAATTACTAACAAGACCGCTATGATGTTCTTTAATTCTAATCTTTAAATTTCTCGCAGTTTGGCCAATATATTTGGAATTTGCAAATCATATAATAGATACTAATCACTCATTTCACTCTCATAAATTAAAATTATTACACCTTGTTCCATATAAAGGCCAAATTATGAATTATCTTGAAAATTTAGAAATACAAAAAAACCTGAATTCTAATAATAATTTATTAAATAATATATTGTTTCAAAATTCTTCGCCATTGCTTTCCATTTTTCCTTTGTTTTCAAACTCCGTTCCTTGACTAACCCCTTCCCCTTACTTTCCCCTTTCCCTATTTATAGAACGATTTTATATTTTATATTTTAGTTATCATACAGACCTGAATGATGGAAGTTTAACTTCTGAAACATGTAGTCTATAATAAAACTCAAGTGGTAAAAAACGAAGTGTTTTCTTTAATCATTTTATTTATTTTTATTAAGTTGAATCAATTCATATTCAAAAATGTACTGTACACACAGTTTAACAACATATCCAAATATTTTTTATGTTAGGTATGGGCTGAGATGTCATTTTTTGTCTGTTGAATTAATCAATATTTAAATATAGACCTCTTACACACAGTTCAACAACATATTCTAATATTTTTAATGTGCGTTATGGGCTAAGCTGTCATTTTTTGAGAGTTAAATCAATTAGTATTTAAATATAGAGTTCTTACGCACAGTTCGGCGGCAAATTTAATAATTAATATTAATTACACGAGTTTTGAAATCGACAGCATGAATTTAATCTATATTGTACAAAAAGGTGTATTGAAATAAAATAATTTGGGTTATGTAATTTTTTATTAATTTGTTTCACTAATTATAATGGGCATATACATATATGTTATATACAGGTGAATAAACCTCACATGCAAGCAGTTTTATAATAAATATGTAAGTATGTAGTTTGTGAACCATCTACTTATTACATCGACAGAATACGTTTCCTAAAAGTAATACTATTTTTAAAATTTCGGGAATGGTACAATAAATATTATTAAGAACATTAAGCGTATTTCTTAAACATTGATAAATTGGTTTTGGATGTTAATAATCGTGACGGGAAACTAGGAAAATATCTTCTTTATTAACAAAATATGTGTTTCCTTGAAATGAATTAAAATGATAATTATCAATTTGGCTAGGATAACTGACAGTTACAACTTCTTTTACAGTGTTATATGTTTGTGTATCAATATTTGTATTTTTATATATATATATATATATATATATATATATATATATATATATATATATATATATATATATATATATATATATATATATATATATATATATATATATATATATATATATATATATATATATATATATATATATATATATATATATATATATATATATATATATATATATATATATATATATATATATATATATTAATTTCATTGCATCAATAATTAGTTTAATAGAACAGAGAATGCAATGTAGTAAAAAGGCCATTAAAATCAATAAGGGACATTTTGATAAGTTACAACGTATTCAGTTTTAATAAATGCACATATCAATATTTCTATTAATGTAGTGATAGTGATTATATTCATATGGAAAGGATTTAATATAATCGGTTGATTGAAATCTAAATGGAATATTTTACTATGGCAAGATTGATTTTCCGACAAATTAAAACAACAAATAAAAATATTGAAACGGTTCTATAAAATAAAAGTACTATAATTACATCAAGTCTTAGTGTGAGATCGTTTCCTCATTTCCTCAACTGAAATCAAGTGTTATAAATAATACGAAACATTTGAAATACAGTTCAGATTAACTACTTATATAAATAATGCTATACTTACGTGTTTAATTCTTATACTCGCTTAATACAATATCAGTTAGGAAAGGTAGCTAAATGATTTTTCCGTTAGCTGCACACAACAATGTTACAATATTTAAAACATTCGTAACTGCTTTATAGACAATTATCTATAAGTTAATTACGTATTCGATCCACTTGCTAACAAAATAAAAATGCCTATTTAATTCAATTGGTAAAAATTCGGTCTCATTCAATTTATAACAATATCTGATCTATAATTTCATACTTCTATGTAAATTGATGGCCAAACATCAAATGAATTAACAACAACACTTTATTTAATTAAACTTCACTTGCATTTTATCGGAAGGATCAGTATTATATATATTCAGTGATGGGAGATCGAATGATATACCAGAATAAAGTAACGACTTATTCGGTTTTTCGATTCGATCACTCAACTCTAAATAGTACACAAATTTGGTTACGTTTTGCATAATTCTAGTTTTTGATATATTTGACAACACTGACGTGGGCTGGGGAAAAAAGTGAACTGAGAAAATGTAACGAATATCATGCACGGAATCCCGATTAAGTCACCTTAAAAGTAACGATTTGTCACTATGTACATATCGACCGCTCCTGCGTAAACTTTGACACAAAATGCAATTTAACTTGATAAGAATTCGGACAGGAATTTACTACAGAGTTTTGAGTCAAAGATTTTTTTCCCTAATTTTAAAATGTTTGAAACACCAACCTTTGTCTATTTGTGACTTACGATATGTACGTAGGAGAGGTCGATATATTGTTGATATCGAAAAATACTATAATCAACTAATTACGCATAAGTAATCAGAATAGACTGAAATAATTGGAATGTTGCATTGTGTTCTTTTTTATACTGGATGATTTTTTCAAAATAGACCAATTTATTTATATAATGAAAAATATACAAAATTATATGCTCAAAGATCGGTATCTACATTTTTTTTAAATTTAAGTGTACCGTCAGTTTATTTTTAAAAAACACGAAATGTAGACCGATCAAAAGGAATATTTTTTTTAATAAAATTGCATAAAAATCCTTTACCCTTTCATCTGACAATTTTCTTTACCGTCCACGATATGACAAGCAGGTTTGAACACTTACACATATTAGATAATTTATATGTATTCTTAAGTATTTTTGTACAGTCGTGTCGTAGTAATAAACATATTTAAGTTTTCTGAACAATGATTCTTATTTCTAGTGGACACTCATGATTATCTATAGCTAGGTATACTTTAATGCCTTTATTATAAGCTCACAATCGTGAATTTTACCACAAAACACCTTTATAATAAAGATGAACACCATTCAAGGTCCGTTTTAAGGTTATTCTAGGAAAATGTCAAAAATCACAATTAACACTGAAATTTCTCACTTTATAGCGTATTTAACACTCACTACGTTACGTCATTGTCATTGTGCGTAGCAGCACTAGCAGTGTAGGAACATCACTGAAATAATGGAAATTCCACAATTAGTTGGAATGCCTTACAGTTCAAGTACAATACAGCAGAAGTAACAAATAGCGAGCCATCAAAAAATCGCAACATATTAATCAGTCGCCAGCCATTATTCAAACATTATTATCTAGAGACACAAAATAAAACATTCACATTGATTAATCATATTTAGGTATTGCTAATATGGGTAAATTATTTAAAAATATTATTATATACATACTGTAAAAAATAAAACAGCTAAAAAGTAGAATATTTTTTTAGTAGTAAAATGCGAATAGTCGTGCACTTTTTCATTGTCTCTATATTCATTACCCATAGTAGGTATTAATTAGTCCTATGAAACGCGTTCTAATTCTACATACATCTAAATCGTCTAGCTATGTTCCCGTTCTTTGTTATTCTGATATCTGAATGAAATATACATTGAATTACTATTTTCGCCTAAATAGAGAAAATATTTCAGGATAACGTAAGACGGATTGAAAGAATGACAAAAGGTAGCTATAAAAATATACATGTAGGCGATTCATTGCAAAAAATCAAAACATATACACGAGTCGAGAGGCGAAAACACACCAATTACTTTAATGCCCTGATATGGATTAAATACCAGCAAATTGGTTTTAAATGTGATTTTCTTGAACGACAATATTATAAATACATAAATAATGGTACCAACTAATATATTACGGTTTTTATTAAGAAATATGCACCATTTTTCTACTTTAAACCGTCGTATATTTAAGTAATGTAATTATATATGCTTTCTAAAACATAACAAGGATATTTATCCCAACATATCGAAAAAAACATTATATATTGTACATCAAAATTTTGCTGTTCATTTGTTAGATTTCTTATGTATGTAAAATTTTACTCTCAATTCTTGTCTGCACAGAAATGTAATATGCGATGATCAAGCGATGAATGTCGTAGCTTAGTTTACATGTTTACGATATATAGAGTTGGAAAAATTGTTACAACCTTATTAAATATTTAATTCTTTCGGCTCATTTGAAAAAATAATTTGAGTTTACACCAAATTTAAGTTCAATTATTGAAAAAAAAATTATTATGACCCGTTTTCAGACATCCCGGTTGCATTTGACATTCTAATTAGAACTCTATAAAAAAACAATAATTTATTCGGCAGTCACTTTGTGGTAAAATCTATCCGTTTTTAATTTAAGATTTACTTAGTGAATACCAATTTATTCACTAAGTAAAACTTAAATTAAAAAAATCAATTGAAATTATTTTTTTATTTCGTAAATTACCTTATCTCTTGTATTCTATGTGCTTATAATCAATATATCGGAACGTAGTATAGTTCAGCTAAACTAATTTTCCAACGATAATTATTTGAACTTTGGTGTAGGTATATCTATATTTCTTGCACTTTCTCTATGCGTTCGATCGTTCAAGGAACGCTAAAGTTTAAACTGGTAGTTAGTTTTTTTATTATAAAAAAGAACTGTTTTAGATGTATAATACTAGATTCGCCAGAAATTGCGAAAATTGAAGGTGCGCTATTAAATCAACTACAAGTGATAACAGAGTTTGATGTTTTTCGTTATATGATCATCAACATCTTCAGCGCTGCTTAAAGAATTTCGTTATGATTATTTTATGTTATATTACTACATTGTGTAAAATAATGTGAATATAATTAACTTAAATATTACTAACCGCAGTCATCATAATATTACATTGACCTGTTACACAGAATCGCTCTAATCACAGAACAAAACAGTTGAAACAATTTAAGGGGATTCATGTATCATACATGCTGTACGTACGATGCGATTAATAATAATTGTGTGTTTTCGCTCTCTCAGTAGTCAAAATCAAGTACAGTAATGAACACGAATATGTAAACACGGTGTATCTTGAATGCCAAAGCAAGACAGAATTCGCCTCGCGTCGCACATTGTTCGAGCTGTGGCAAGAGTCGAGGGCTGGCCTGCATCAGGGCGCTGTAATAAAACAAGCCAAGCATTAGATAAACCTTTGTTGTTTTACCCAAGTGTAAACTTATGCTACAGATCGCTTAAACAGATCTCCTTTATTGTTACAAGCCGTCAAGGCGCCGACCGATTGTTTAGGGAACCGGCACTTGTTGATGAATCAAAATCTCTCCCAAATGAATTATGAATTTCTAATTTCATATGTTTTTATAATAATAATATAATAAAACCCTTATCCGCACCCCAATGGTGCATAGGGCACTGCGTCATATAAACGCAGTGTTATCTTGATGTTATCTTGTTTTTATATGAAACGTTATTATTACTTTAGTACCTACAATTACCGATTAAAAAAAGTTATAAAACCTGTATTATTGAAAAACGGTGTATTATATAAATAGTTACAAAAATACGTTATATCTGTAAAAATATTTAATATAAATAAATAAAAGAAATTTTATAAATTATAGTATTAAAAAATGTTTATTATTTAATGATCTTTGTCGTGTCAATTTTAAAACGTTCCCGCCGACTAGATGCTGCTCTACATCGCGTCGCGTCGGATCGACTTAGGCTATTCACACATGCTGTGGTGGTGCGGGTTGTATTGTTTGCATGCTGTTGTAGTGATTGCCATGACGAAGAGACGGGTACGTCTCGAAACCGGTAGACATAAAAATCTCGGTGAGTGATTATATACTAATATGACTAACTTTTTTGTAAAAAGGAAAAATGACTAACCACAAAGTAGATGCATTGAATATTAATAATATTGAGAATATTATAAATGCTACTCGGCTGTCTAAATTTTAAACACAGTAAGGGACATTTTTTTGTAATAGGTTTTTTTTGTTGCATTTTTGGACTAAGTAGAGTCTACTTAGTCCATAAATGCAAAAAAAACTACTACAAAAAAAATGTCCCTTACTGTGTTTTAAATTTAGACAGCCGTACTCTATTCGGCACGTTGCGAAACACGACGCGTGGAATGATTAATGTTCTATTATGATTTTGTTGTGATTCACTTATTGGGTTTCTAGAGAAACTACCTCGCATTGACTGAGGGAATGTGGATAGCACATATTGCGCTAGAATCGTGTCCTGCTCCAAGCCCTGCTATGAATCAGCTCTTGGAACGATTTCAAATCTGAGCTATAATCTTGTAATTACCGCATTTTTAATTTACATTTTCCTAGCCTCCTTTGCCGCGGAAACGCGTGTGATTCATTGCAAGGTGTTAAGTAATAAAATGCTTAAAATAATTTAAAGAAAAAATCCGATTAGCAAGCGGCGAACGAGGATTCCTTTGATAATGTAGTATCAAGAAGTTACCGTTATAATTTGTATATAAGACATAAAAGTGCGCAATAAAGTTAACGATTTAGCCGACCATACACGCGGCAGACCACACAACACCACACGGACGTACCACGAGATATATTTACTTTGAACTGTAAACAGTGCCTGTCAATATCTACTGGAGTCATTTGATGCCGTGGAATCCTTGCCTTGATAGCGCGATGAAGCCGATAATTCATATAAGTAGCGGACTACCGGAATACAACTCGACGAAACTAAAATAGTCTACTCAAAAACAAACAAAATAGTCCGTGAACATGGAATCTTATCATTCTGCGGGAATTAACTCATTTTGTCTTCTTTTTATTTAAACAACGAATATTTCTTCGATTTTAACACTGCAATGCTTTGATTTTTTTCCTATAATTTTGTTTTAATGTTGATTCCAATTGTTACTTATTTATCACTTGAATTATCATTAGCTATAAAAATCTAAAAACCCGTTCACGCTGCCTCTCAATTTATAAATCTGTTTGTAATAACTATATCTACCAAAGAGTAAAATAACTAGACTGGAATCAGTATTGAACGCGGCCAGAATAACAATTTTTCTAATTTCTGATTTTGGGCGCAAAACTTCATTTTTTACGACCTGCACTGATTACGCTCAGCTAGAAAGTAATCTCTGTACACTCATATTTTCTTAAATCATATTTTACTGTAGATTATCTATCTATACGAAAGTATATAATTGTAGAAATGTGAAAAATTAAAAATGTAAAATATGTAAATTGGAAATTTTAAACGCCTTTTAGGTGTTGTTTTACGGCGCTGTACGAGTATGTTAGCCATTATCATTACTATTAGCCATTCGACTACCAAAATCCGATATGTCGGCTTACGCTACTCTAGCTAGAAATGCCGGATCCGTCGGATCTGATGTATAAGTATCAGTATGATAAGTATGTATAAGTATGATTTATAAGTATCAGATACATTTTGTACGGATAGCATGTAAGGGATTTCTTTAGGGTTGTGCGAAAAATCGATTCATATTACTTTTGTTCCTTCAATAAGTTATACATCGATATTTAGAATTAAATAACCGTTTTCAACTTGCAATTTGTTGTAATATTACTAAAATTGAAGTTACTAAAAGAATTAAAAAGAAACGAGAAAAACAATTTAGGGGAGAGGACCCTACCTTGGACAGGTCCGTACCTTGGTCAATCGGTTCCAGTTGGCCATCTACATAAATATTCGTAAATCTTTTTTAATGTCAGAATGTAATATTGTCCTTTAGCTGTTGCATTATATTTGCGGAGAGGCATACTAATGTTTTGTTAATATTAAAATACGATTTTTGTGCATCAAAAGTAAAATTTTCAAGCAACACTCCGGTAATTATTTAATTGAAAGTAAATCACTAGTTGTTACTTATTTGCACGCATCTGTTTACTGATTATATTGGCTATCAAAAAATATCTTATAATTCAAGAATAATATACCCTCAAAAACCCTCAGAAAGGTGATCAGTCAGAGTACCACTTCAGGGTAATATTGAGTAAATAAGAGTGAAAAATCACTTTTATTATTTGACCCCACTCTGGGATTCGATTTCCTAACCCGGGACCTCCAGTACGGTAGTCAAGCATGCTGACCGCTTCAGAGGCGGACTAAACAAAATTAAATTATAATTTTTGAAAGCCATGTATAGATAGCGTGTCTATTACGTAATCTTTCAAATTCGGTTACCAAAGGTAACTAATACGTAAACAAAAAATCGTTTTATGATTGTTTTGAGATATACTTGACGTTCTCTTGTCAGTATATGATACTACTGCTTTTGTAGTATGTTAGTCAAATTAATAAATAAATCAATTGTGCGACATAATACATGTATATCATACAGTAAGATCTTCCCGCGTCGATCGCTTAAAACCTATATAGGTACACATATCGTTCACTCCTTTCAACAACGTCATATATATATAAAACTTGATTTTTCAGGAGAACGTTTTAAAAGTGTAAAAATATAATACAATGTATTAAAAATAAATATCAAGCCACTTATTGAACTTTTTACTATGCAACAGATCTTTTTACGTAAAACCTGAATGTTTTTTCTCAAATTTGAAAAATATTTAGTATATTAAAAAAAAATAGTTAAACACTATATTTTCTCCAAAATGCAAGAACAACACTTTATGCCCTGTATCGGGTAAATATTAAGTTAAAAATATGCTGCTTTTGCTGGGATATAGTACATTTTCTGGGCATT
Source organism: Brachycentrus maculatus (assembly GCF_059751285.1). NCBI lineage: Eukaryota > Metazoa > Arthropoda > Insecta > Trichoptera > Brachycentridae > Brachycentrus > Brachycentrus maculatus. The sequence continues at coordinate 1,463,523 of NW_028280783.1, forward strand.
CCGACAACATGCACAACTGAAAATTGACGATTTTTAATATATGACGTTGTTGAAAGAAGTGAGCGATATGTAATATTATTTCATTTACTGTAAAATATGATGATGTTTAACGATCTCAATGTTTTATTTTATTTCGTATTAGGCAAATTTAATATTTTTTTAAGTAATCCAAAGTAGATAAAAACAAGATCTCATCAGATATTTTGATAAATTAGCATATACAGAGTCAAACGTAGTTTGTTTTACGAATCTTGAATAATAATTCATGTTTGATGTTCTGTTTATTTGTAGAGAGTACGTGGTTAGCCATTGAGTGTTCTAGATCTATATAATTTACCGTGAAGAATATTTGTGTTTATGTTCTTCGTCTTCCTTCTTAATGATTTTAAATAAATTATTATTATTTGATAAACAGAATGACTTAACTTACATTTTAATAGTCATATTTATTAATTTACAAAATGATAAGACTGGCTTTTCAAAAATGATATGTGCCTATTAGGTTCGCACAATTAATGAAATTATTTATAACTCAGATTAACCTACGAGATCTTCTTAGTTCTTACCTAATCCTAGGAGAAAGTATCGAGGGCAAATTATTTTAGGTAAATAAATATGATTATTTGAAGTCAAATGTATGAATTGGTTTCATAGTCGGTGTTGAATAAATATTCCAACTTAAAATAGAATTGAATATTAATTTTATTATTTATGTTTTACTATGATACGAGATACATACTAACAATTTACTTTTCTGTCAGTTCTGCCACGACATTGTCAATTAGGTATATGATATTATTTTATAGCGCTTTATAGGAATCCCCACATCAGAATGACAGATTCAATCCCCAGGAATCGGGAATAGTTATGTAGGTGACATATAAGTAGTAGGAGATCATAGTAGCAATAATTACGCAATCATAGTAGGTACTTAGCAATAATTTACATAGCTCGCGGCTCGCGGGTATGTAGTTCGGTCGGGGTAGGTAGAGGAGCGTGGTTACCTCGAGCGTGGGCGCTCAGTACTTGGCGCAGGGCGGCTGGTGGTAGTAGGCGGGGCGGTAGTGGTGCGGCGGCGGCGGCGCCAGCTGGCACGCGGGCGGCTCCCAGAGCTCCCAGTCCTGCGGCTGGTAGGGCTGCTGGTACGGGTAGAGCAGCGCCTCGGGCGCGCCCTCCTCCTGCGCCTTGCCCATGCAGGCCGCCGGCTCGGGCGGCTCGCGCTTGGGCCGGCACTCCAGCAGGCGCGGCTTCACGTCTGGCTTCTCCCGCGGCTCCGCCAGCTGCTGCCGCCGCAGCGCCTCCTCCTTCTCCTTGAGCGCGTCCTTCTTCTTGAAGCGCCGCCGCCGCCGCAGGTAGGAGCCGTTGTCGAACATGTTGTACGAGTCGGGGTCCAGCGTCCAGTAGCTGCCCTTGCCGGGCTTCTTGTCGTCCCGGGCCACCTTCACGAAGCACTCGTTAAGGCTGAGGTTGTGGCGGATGGAGTTCTGCCAGCCCTGCTTGTTCTCGCGGTAGTAGGGGAAGCGCTCCATGATGAACTGGTAGATGCCGTTGAGCGTGATCTTCTTGTCGGGCGCGTTTTGGATGGCCATGGCGATGAGCGCGATGTAGGAGTAGGGCGGCTTCACCATGTCCTTGGCCGGGTTGAGCTGCTGGTGCGGGTGCAGGTAGGGCGAGGCGGCGTACCCGTAGCGGTACTGCTCGTAGCCGTAGCCGCCCGAGCCGCCCGGGTAGGCCGCGGCGGCGCCCACGCCGCCCACGGCGCCCGCCGCGCGGTAGTAGGCGTTCTGCTCGCCGAACAGCGTGTGCATCTCGAACATGGGGGCGCGGGTCGCGGTCACGATGCACGGCCGCGTCACTCGCGCATACTCCGGTCAGCGGGTCACCGACGCCCGACGCCCGACCTTGGCGACGGCCTTCGGAGGACGATCTCGTTTACAAGCAAAACACCGACACTTCCAAAGTACACAAAGCGCTCGGCGCAGGTGGCCGCGAACAAACAAAACAATTTGGCGGTAAAAACAAACGTTCGGATCGAGCGGCTCGAAAAAACGAAAACAAAACGATTTTCCAAAGTAAATGTTTCTTTAGGCGGCGCGCCGCGTATTTTGTTTTGAATCTAATCAGCGTCGGAAAACAAGCGGCCGCCAGGCTGTATTTTCATACACAACAAGGCCGGTTTACACAGTGGTCCGACGGCGCAGCTCGGCGGCGCGAGGCGCAGGCGCGCGCCGCACCAATGGGAGCAGGCCACGCCCCCGGCGCAGGCGGGAACTGTCAAGTGCCAGGGGACACTGACGAGCGTAGGAGACTTAGTCCGTTTTCACTTTTCGGCAATTTGCTGTTAAGTCAATATTTTCAATCATAATAGTCCCGAGAACTAACATAATAATTTAAAACGACTGAATAATCAAACATGTAAGAATTAAAGTTAATCGTCGACTTTTTTGAAAAAAATATTATGAAATTAGTAGATTGCTTAAAAAAAATATTATATGTTATTCCAAAACACAAAATCTACATAGAAAACCTAGAACTGGAAAATAAAGTAAATACTTGCATTGGAAACCAAACTTCACTTACCATTGCAAATTCCACATCCTTTGTAGCAGTGGCGTGGATTCTAAATCAAGGATAAACAGTAAGAAAAATAGATTCAGACAGTGGCGTGCACTGAGTTTTAAATCAGGGTAGGCAGTAGGGTTGGGTAAGGATAAGGCATAGTAGGCACTGGTCGTGTTTCTATATAGAACGCGAGTAATCCATGGTAGGCACTGCTTTTCTTTCTATATAGAATACACGTCTTTGAATTAAGGTACGAAAAAAAATTGCCGCACACGACTCTATTACAACGTACCTACTTTGTTACTGAAAGATAACCAAGAAAATGTGTGTAAAAAAATTGTTAAACGCACGTTTCCTTTACTATCACAATATGTGTCTATATGAAACGCACGCCACTGATAATATCGCCATAATCAGATTATATATTAACTACTACTACTATCATCACGCCGTTTTCCCGCAGCGGTTGGCAGAGAGGATGGAACGCCACACTCTTCTGTCCTGACTACACTCCTCGCTTTCTTCACATTCATACATCTAATCATACATGCCCTCCGATGTCGCAGACTTTTGACACCACCAGATTTTAGGTTCTAATTGATCTGATCGTGCCAAGTCTTATTCGACCATCCTGGATCTGTTCTTCCACTCACATTCACCACATGTAATTTTTAACTTGTCTGTAATAAAACATTTGTTTTTTTTTAATAATAGTTATCTTTGAACGTTTTTTCGATATTTTGTTTTGGTGCACCGCGAATTTTCCTTATGATCACTCCCTGACTTAAAAAAGGTTCAGAACCACTGCCTTAGACAAATTAGTGGAGTTTGACAAATGTGTGACAGAATTTAAAATGAAGATATTACAACGTAAGGCTGAGTTAGGGATATTGAAAAGATTAAGGAAGGACTTTTGAGGGGTTTGGACATTTGGAGCGAATTGATGGCAAGACACAAGACTCGAGAGTATCATATGTTTGATAAATGTGATTGGGATAACAAAACGAGAATGGCCACATAAGACTTCACACGACTAAATAATTTAGAACCTTAAATCTGGTTGTATCAAAAACATACGAAGTCCTTGAGTGAAACCGAATATTGTACATCCCTGGCCATATGTATTAGGTACCCCCTATAGAATTGGTTTATGTCTTTAACCCTTACTGGTCCAATGTCGAATCTCATTCGAGATCGATTTTTTACTTTTAGGTCCCATGTCGGATGTTATTCGACATTTTTTCCATTTTTAGTATTATTTATTTAAATTCCAAGCTTACATTTTTGTCACTCGTATCTATTACAACAGTAAGTGGAGCAGAGGGCATTTTTTCCAATTGGAATGGAGTTGACTAACTAGATTTTTTTCATTTTGTGGCACCGGAAAGGGTTAAATACTACAATTCTTGCAATTCTTGCAAACCTTTCGGATTGTATCTTATTTTGATGCATTAAGCCTTACTTACTACCAACTTACTACCTGCTATCCCTACATAAGACAATTAAGGGAGTGGTTTATTAAATAAAACTCCATTCAATCATTTCAAGGGTCAGTTTCATATTTGAATCGTTGTTCTTCAGTTATTATAATCAGTGAATAAGAGTGATTTTATCGATACTTTTCATTGAAGCCTACATTCTTTAATATTAAAATGCCAAGAAAACGTGATTTGAGTGAAACTGAGCGGTCTCAAATAATTTTATTAAATTCAAAAGGATGAACCCTGGTTTGTGGTTCATACAACAATTAAAAGATTTTTTGAATCTGGTTCTTATAAAAACCGCTTAAAAACTATGAAAATGATCACCTCCAATCGCACAGACCGTTTTAGTTTCTTCTTCTTCTTCTTCTTTTCTTTTTCTAGATCCTAAGGATCTGTTTGTGCCTCCGCTTGTAGCTCTTGGGATGTTGACTACCAGCTGTCTTTCCACCTTTTTGGAAGTCTGCCTGGGGATCTGCGTCCTTCAGGGATTCCTTGAAGGGCGATACGTGGAAGTCTGTCATCTGACATTCTGTTTACATGATCATTCCAGTATCGCCTTCGTTGTCGTCCCCATCTCACGATATCCTCCGTCTTACACATGCTCCGATTACAATTACAAATCATAATTACAAATGCCATGTCGTAAGCCCTGGGATGCTCAGACTTTCGTCATGTTTCATAAAAAAAGAGAATAATAATACATGTTTCTTATCGCTCAATTTACCCCTAATATGTAATAATGTCCCAGCAAAAGCGGCATATTTTAAACTTAATATTATCCCGCTACAGTGCAGAAAGTGTTGTTTTTGCATTTTAAAAAAGTATTTAATTATTGTTACACACACGTGTAACATTCACCAATTCTACCCATTACTGACAACCACACTATTCAAATTCTTGGAAGTTCCATATATATGAACCAATTTAGAAACCTTGTTCTTGAATCACTAGAACTTCACTAGAGAGATCTATTGGTGAGATGAAAGAAGCTTTTTATTGATCAGAAGCTCCTATAATGGAGATAATCCAGATTTGTGAACAAGTATTTGAACTCACCCAAAATGTTTTTGATCATATTCCATTTTATTTTATTTTGTCTTTAGTATAGATAAGAAATAGAAGAGAACGAAGGTCTGACTACACAGGCTGAGTGATAAGGTAAATTTAAATGTTGATGTGACAGGATATTCACATGCTCGAAGATATAAGAAAAACCTACCATGTGCTTTATCACAAATCGCTCACTCCTTTCAAGAACGACATAAATCAAAAAACTTGATTTTTCAGGATAGCGTTTTTAAAGTTTAAAAATATAACACAATGTATTAAAAATAAATGTCAAGCCACTTATTGAACTTTTTACTGTGCAACGCATCTTTTTAGGTAAAACCTGAAGGTTTTTTCTCCATTTGAAAAATATTTAATATATTTAAAAAAATTATTAAACAATACCTTTTCTTCAAAATGCAAAAACAACACTTTCTGCCCTGTAGTGGGTAAATATTAAGTTAAAAATATGCTTCTTTTGCTGGGATATAGTACATTTTCTGGGCATTCTGAAAACATCCACAACTGAAAATTGTCGATTTTTGATTTATGACGTTCTTGAAAGGAGTGAGCGAAATGCTGTAAGTCTTCATCAGAATATTGGTCTATCGTGTCGAATAATAATAATAATAGTTTTAATAATTTGTATAGCGCCATTTTCGTAAAATAATACCTCAAGGGCGCTTATAAAGACATGGATAACAATAATAATAATAATAGGATGATGATGATAATGATATACAGAAAATTAAAAAAATAAATGCGTCGTCATTCGGTCTCGGGCCGTCGAGTCTGGAGCGGGGAAAAGATGAGCCGACAAATTAAAACGCCTTTCTCTTGATCCCATGGGCTGGAGAATGGCCAAGGTGTTGGGCAGGACGCCTTCCTGAGCGGTGGTCGTCACGCTGGAGGGCAGCTTGTTGAGCTCCTCGTCATTGTGGATGGCCAACTTCAAACTTCCAGACTAACACAGTTCAAACGGGACTTTACTTTTATCCTCTTTTGCCGCCCTCCCGTTATCCGACATGATTGTTTTGTCTCTGAGGTTTTCCGCTTTCGCTTTTATACGAATGGGAGCAGGCGTAATTAAGGTATTTAAGGTTGTAGTTCGATTTCATCAAATTTAACAGTTTAAGCGCATGTTCTAGCAGCATTCATATCCAAAAAGTAAATCAAAACGAGGTTACTAACATCTGCGACAGTTATTATACTCTCATTACGCCTAGTACAGTGATAGGCTGATTGCCTACAAAAACATGTCGTATGGATATTTTATACCGTTTATCAATACAAAAAATTGAAGCATATAGATAATTTCCCATAATTTCGATAGTGTGATTTCTAGGGATAAAAAGATTGATATTAGAGTAGTAGGTACATTCAAATGGAGAGTAAATACTGCTAACAAATTAGCAGCATACAGTGGAGTCTTGGTTACAACTTTAAAACGAAACAAGGATGAAAATAGGCTGAATGTACTTGAAATGTTATTATTAGGATTAATAACGTACGGCAAAACGATGTATGATAAATAAATCATCCAGTATCTCTTTCAACAGCAATTACCTACGGCCATATCTAAGGTTCCTTGAAAATATAAATCACATGATAGGTCTGATTTTTTACACATTCTCAGGATAACAGGACACATTACAGATTCTCAGGTCGAGGGGCATAAACCAACTCAAGGTCCAATCATAAACAAAATCAAGATTCCGTTGTTAGTGTCGCAGACTCCAAGGGTGAGTTTCTGGGTTCAAATACACACTCTGCCACAACTTAATATATTTTTTTAGTAACGGTCTGCTTTGGCATCTAAAAATAGTATTTAATTGATTATTTGTCCGCCTCCGTAGTGTAATGGTCAGCACGCTCGGCTACAGTTCTGGAGGTCCCGGGTTCGATTCCCAGGGGGGGGGGGGGGTCAAATAAATATAAGTGATTTTTTCACTATAATATTTATTCAATATTATCCTGGACTGGTACCTGAGGCGAAGGGCTGATCACCTTTCCTTCATGTGTAAACGATCAAGATAACACTGCGTTTATATGAAGCAGTGCCCTATGCACCATTGGGGTGCGGATAAGGGTTTTATTATTTTATTATTTGTGTATGTAATAAAACATAATAATAATCCTATTCAAAAAAAGCTTGATCAGATACAAGGGTATTTGTTCTGCATCCTTTGCAAGGCCTGATGGTTATTTGTCCCTGGACACGATGTGCCTTTAATAAAATATTTATGTTAGCCCGCACGAGCAGTAGAGTCGCCAATTTGCGACTTATTAGAAATATACTCTTGCATTCATAACAATAAATATTTACAAGTTGGTCTTATAAGGACAGATGCAGATGGCGCAAGAGGAGTGATGTAATACCGTGGTAAATGAAAAGTCCCTTATGTTTACGGATGTGTGACACATATCGATGAAAATGTACTTTATCTTTCCGATATATTGTTTTATTTGCCAATAATAATAATAATAATAATTTTGGATGATTTATATAGCGCCATTTTCGTAAAAAAAACTACCTCAAGGGCGCTTACACAGGTATGGATTATGATATGAAAATGATAATGTGAGAAAATTTTAAAAAATATATTAATGAAAAATGTCGTCAATCGGCTGAGTCTGAAGGCAGGAAAGTGGAGCCGCAGTATTGTTGCGCTTTCTTCTCGGTCTTCTTGGGCTGGAGCATGACCAAGATGCTGGACAGGACGCCTCACTGTGTAATGGTTATGCCGGAGAGCAGCTTGTTAAGGTCCTGTCGTTGTGGATATTTAACTGCAGATGGCGGAGGTAATGCTGGTCTTCTTGTTGTCACTGGAGGCATTGATGGGCGTTTCCAACACCTTGGCAGCTAGGTACTCCAGGACGGCGGCAAGGTACGCGGGCGCACAAGCCCCAACTTTCTCAATGCACTGGATGCGAGCTAGCGTGTTTTGGGGTTAATAGTACGCGGTACAGATCATGAACAATTCTTGCCCACTTTGGAGAATAATAATAATAATATTGAGTACTAAAATAATTTTGTCCATCTCCGTAGTGTAATGGTCAGCACGCTCGGCTACCATTCTGGAGGTCCCGGGTTCGATTCCCAGGGGGGGGGGGGAAATAAATATTAGTGATTTTTTCACTGTACTATTTATTCAATATTACCCTGGACTGGTGCCTGAAGCGGAAGGCTGATCACCTTTCCTTCATGTGTAAACGATCAAGATTACACTGCGTTTGTATTACGCAGTGCCGTATGCACCATTGAGGTGCGGATAAGGGTTTTATAACTAACTAACTAACTAACCATCACGCCGCTTCCCCGCAGGGATAGGCAGAGAGAATAGAGCGCCACACCACTCTGTCCAAACATTCTTAGCCTCTTCCACGTTCATGCATCTCCTCATACATACCCGCCGATTGTTACGACTCCTAATCTGACCACTTTCAAGTATTTGGCATACCTGATCGAGCCATGTTTTTCTCGGTCTTCCTCTGCTTCTTTTTCCAATAACATTCGCCTCATAAATGTGTTTTACCGTTCTTTCCTCACATAAGTTCTACAATTTAAGGGTTTCATTTTATATTATTAATAAAATAATTGAACCCAAGTTAAGAATATCTTCTATCCCAATCGTGTGTCGCGTTTGGTGACTGCCAACTACCTTCAGTGTTGTAAGATGCCGACGGAAACGATGTTTTGCGGCTCGCGATCAACTGAAATTTAGGGCTAAAAATTCTCGCCACCCGAATGCCTCTTTGGGGTAGACGTGCAACACCCTGGCTTGTGAGTTTGTTTGGCCAATCGGATGACTATATTACCACCCCATGGAACTGAGACCACGCCCTCGGGAGGGTCTAGTGGAGATGACACCGACGTAAGGGTTGATAACAATAAAGTTAATTCAACTACTTGAGTATAACGTGGCCCGTCTACAAAGCACGAGGTCGAGTTAATTTTAAGTTCGAAGCAGAAGGATTATTTTCATACACGCAATCTTTTAATCAAAGGATCAACAAACATTTATCAAACGTTTTACATTATTATTTTTATTGGTAGTAGTAGATTATGTCCGCCTCCGTAGTGTAATGGTCAGTAGGCTCGGCTACCGTTCTGAAGGTCCCGGGTTCGATTCCCATGGGGGATAAAATAAATAAAAGTGATTTTTTCACTGTAATATTTATTCAATATTACCATGGACTGGTACCTGAAGCGGAGGGCTGATCACCTTTCCTTCATGTGTAAACGATCAAGATAACACTGCGTTTATATGAAGCAGTGCCCTATGCACCATCGGGGTGCGGATAAGGGTTTTATTATTATTTTTATTATTATTATTATCATTTTTAATGGAGAAATATTTGTGTAATATATAGATAAAATTAAGAAAGGTGTGTTGAAATGGTTCGGACATGTAGAACGAATGAATGAGGAAAGAACGGTAAAACAAATTTATGAGGCGAACGTAATTGGAAAAAGGAGCAGAGGAAGGCCGTGAAAAACATGGCACGATCAGGTATGCCAAATACTTGAAAGTGGTCAGGTTAGGAGTCGTAATAATCGGCGGGTATGTATGAGGAGATGCATGAACGTGGAAGAGGCGAAGAATGTTTGCAAAGACAGAGTGGTGTGGCGTTCTATTCTCTCGGGGGTAGCGGCGTGATGGTTAGTTAGTTTTTTTTTATATTTGTGTTCTTATTACTTCCAAAAATACTTCAAATTCATACTATTTTTGTTAGGGGAAGCGGCTCATTATTAAAAATAGGTATCAAATTGTGATAGAGTGGGCTCGAACTCACAAACTCTGACTCAAGAGTCCGCGACACTAACCACGCGACCACAGCCCGACACGGGTAATTAATCAATCTATCAATTGATCTCACGTACATATAGGTTCATAACGAGCACCAAATGTTTAAGATGTACCTACGCAAGGTTTTTTTTAAATACTATGTAATATTTTATTTATTGTTTCGGCATTAACTTTGTGGTAAGACATGTTACAATGATTAAAGAAAACACTTGTTTTTACCACTTGAGTTTTATTATAGACTACATGTTTCAGAAGTTAAACTTCCATCATTCAGGTCTGTATAATAACTAAAATATAAAATATAAAAGTGTTCTATAAATAAGATATATTCTGATATATTATTAATATATTCTTACTTTCCCTTCTCCTTATTTATAGAACAATTTTATATATTATATTTTAGTTATTATACAGACCTGAATGATGGAAGTTTAACTTCTGAAACATGTAGTCTCTAACAAAACTCAAGTGGTAAAAAACAAGTGTTTTCTTTAATCATTGTACTATGTAATACTTTAGTTATAAAATGATATTTAAAATTGGTTAAAAATAACAAAAATACCATACATCAATTATAAAGTGGAATTTAAAATTAGATAAAGTAAACAAAAATACTGTACATTAATTATAAAATATGATTCAAAAAAAGATAATGAGAACAAAAATACAACATTTAAAATGGTATTTTAAAATAGATAATACTTAAGAACGAAATTTTCAATGTAGGTTTGAAACTACCAATGTAGGTATGATTTCGAATAATATTTAATTATTTCATAATTAAATATTATTCGAAATCATCTTTTAGCGTTTTTTATTGTTTCTATAATGCAACAGTAATTTCCTTATAACAGGTTCATTATATTAAGTTTTCACTTTGTGTAATACCACTTAAAAACTCTACTTCACGACTACCGGTTTCGGAATAATCATTCCGTCATCAGGTCGTATTGTGTCGCTCACGGTGTTGTACTATTGTTAAGTTGTAGAGATAAATAATATAAACTGAATCATTCATTAGTTAAATTGTTCTAATTGTCTAGTGGAATTGCCTAAATATCTAACCGTGGTATTGGAAAAACCTGGGGTGAATTCTATATCAGAATTAAATAATATTAAAGGTGTCCTAATAATAATATTTTTTCTTAATTTTCCTATCACTTTATAAATATCTGAAAACTATAATTTTGATGAACTGTTATTGAAATTTTATTATATTTTTTATTAAACCATACCCGCTCCCTAGGTGGAGGTAATAATAATAATAATAATAATAATAATTACTCTTTATTCCAGCTTGTCAGTACTTAGTCAGCCATATATCAGTGTTATATGGAGTCCACAAACTGTCTCCAGGCTTTTCTGTCGGCTGCCAGCTCCCTTGCATCCTCCTGAGTCAGATCCCCGTCCCGAAGTTCTGACGAGAACTGCCGACGAATTGTCAGCAGTGGTCGTCCTGGGCTGCGCGAACCTGATGCCTTGTAAAAGAGGCAAGCTTGATGGCGGCTCTCAGGAGGCATGCGGAGTACATGGCCAAGCCAACTGAATCGCCTTTTCTTGACGACAGTTGTGACCAAGATTTGCTGCGTCCTACGCCTTATCTCTTCATTCCTCACAAAGTCAAACCACCGCACGCCTAAAATAAATTCTGTAAAGAAATTCTGGTCTTCGTTTAGATAATCTTAAATATTCGTAAATAAGATAAACGCCCTTGAGGCAGTTAGAATTATACAAAAATGGTGCTACACAAATTATTTAAATTATTATAATTATTACTTACAATAAATAACCGATTAAAATTAGCCTTCACTCCGCTTTTGAAAATATTCCCATCGTGATGACCTACTTAATATTTTTTCTTTTTTATTACATATAAATAAGAAACGATAGCAATTTCATTTTAGCCTTTTGTTGACCTCATAAGGGAACGGCTTTTCCGAAACCAGTAGTCGTGAAGTCGATTTTTTAAGTAGTATTACACAAAGTGAACGATGATAAGGAGAGTGTTATGTAAATAAAGAATAACTCGACACTGGGTATAACAAAAGAAGAAGAAGAAGAAGGAAAGTGTTATATTACAATACCACAAAGTTAACTATGCTCGTAAAATACAAATATATATATATATATATATATATATATATATATATATATATATATATATATATATATATATATATATATATATATATATATATATATATATATATATATATATATATATATATATAAATATATATATATATATATATATAAAGGGTCCGCCAAATAACTTTTTTTTTTTGAAAATGGGGCGCAAAACATCGAGTGTAGCTTCGGCTGTGTGGCACGTAGCGCCGTCCTGTTGAAACCAAATGTTGTCAATATCCTCCTCTTCAATTTTTGTGAACAAAAATTCGTTCAACATGGCCCGATAACGATCGCCATTGACTAACGGCCACTCCTTGCTCATTTTCAAAGAAAAATGGCCCAATTATGCCTCTGGACCAAAATCCGCACCAAACAGTGACTCGTTTTGGGTGTACCGGCTTTTCAATGTATGCGTGCGGGTTTTCTGTGCCCCAAATACGACAATTTTGCTTGTTTACATACCCGCCAAGATCAAAATGAGCTTCATCCGAAAAGATGATTTTTTTGGCAAAATCGGCATCTTCTGTAAGTCGAATGTCGCAATATTTTCCAGCGTTGTTCAAGCGTATACACAACCATATTCGCTCAGCGGAAGGATAAAACTAATTATCTGTCAAATCAGACATGAGCTAAGTGTTACCATTCACGAAATAAGCACTAGTTAAAAAAAAAAACTTTAGATGGCGGACCCTATATATATATATATATATATATATATATATATATATATATAAATATATATATATATATAATTTCACATTAAGGAAAATATAAAATAAACTATTCGGTATACATTAATCAAGTCATATTAAAATCTTAACAATCACTTATTGGAAATCGATATCTCCAAATAGGAAAAATAAAACGGAATTGACCGATGAATCTGATACACCCTGAAACTCCCTAATAATAATTTGGTATTGACCCATTGGCATACTAGTTTTTTTTAATATGTACGCAAATATACGAATTTAATATATCCCCGAAAGTAAAAAACTTGCCCTTACCGTGACATGGTTTGTCAAACAATGACGCGCTAATATTTTGCATCTGATAGAACGAGAACAAACATAGAAATAAGTTTAAAATCCAGAAAATAGTAGCAGGCACTAAATATATTTATTTTTTGTGTAAATCAGTAGGACAAGTCATAACGCTCAAGTGTGACTGGTACTTTTGAAGCATTAAAGACGCTCAAATTCAACCGAGTTATAAAAATAAACTGTCTCATAAAATTATAGCTATTACTGTTTTACCGATAAATATGGTACATATAATTATTACGCTCGTATTTAATCTAGTGTCAAGATCAGAAATGTAATAAATTGACAGGAAAACTTGAAAAACTAACTCAGTAAAACATTGCGCCTGGGATGTAAAGTTTTGCATTGAAACTGATATTAGTTGACGTTTTAATCAAAAGGATAATTCTATCCTTACAAGGACATCTTTGGCCAGGTCCTGTTAGTAAATTTGTATAAAAATAATAAGAAATAATGCATTACCAAAAGTTTTCTTTATTGATTTGTAGATATCACACGAAAGTATCTTTATAATATGAACCAGCCACGGACGGAGGTGTGGCTCAAGCCGCGGCTGATATGCGAATATAAAATATTTTTGGCCACCAAGATAAGGCGGCTGGATCCGATGGGTTTACTTTTGACTAAACCCAAACCACTCGGCTATTTCCGAACCTATACTTTGTATACAGTAAAAATCCGCTATATAAAGTGCATTTTAATTACATATGAATATTTATTATTAAATAATACGATTTAAAATTAACGTAATTCCTAAATACAAAACGTATACATACTTTGCAAATATCAAAGGGACGCCGTTCAACTTATCTTGATGCCTATAACTATAGACAAAACCATTAACTTATCCTTAAGGATTCATTCTAAATCCCCTCTTCCCTATAACTGAATCAACAAAGACATATGGCTGTTTGTTGACAGTACAAAACCCAGCGCACATTTGAAACTCGTCGTAATCGTCTTGTTTCAATTTCAATATTTGAATACAATGTGAATAACTTTGCTGACATTATAAAGCATTGGGGTTAGTTACTTAGTTATATGTCTATAATATACAACCTCTTATAACGAGCATAATTCGTATCCAGTATCTTACTCGTTAAGCGGGACATATTTTCCCATAGAAATCAATGTGAAATACGATAATACGTTCCATGCCGAAAAAATACTCAATTTTCGAATATAATTTCTTATAAATTATTAAGGAGTATAAAAACATGGAATATAATTAAGATTTGAAAAATAAACTTTAATAAAGATATGAATTTATGACAAATAATTAATCTTGTTTAGGTAGAAAACTGTCTTAAGACATTTGTTTTTGCCGACGCTTTAAATTTATTATTGAATAAAATTGAAGCACACAGAGCCACTTCCTTATTAGGGTGATGCTTCTTAATGTACGATGCAACAGTTTCCCATGCTTTCAGCATTTCTCTTATTGTGCTAGAAGATTGTTACTCTATTACTTCCTACTTCTCCGTTAACAAGCTCTCCTCCGTAATTTCTTACTGTGCAACACGATGCAACTCCATAAGCTCTTCGGTGGTCAGCTCTTGGCAGAATTCTTTAATCTTCCTCTCCCGGTAAAATGTATTTCTTGAATGTTTTTCAGATACTTTGTGGCACATTTAATAAACTTTATAAAATAAACAACTTCGTTTCAGCCACTTTTTATTGGTACACTTTATCCAACCGGGTTCGACAAGAACCTTGTCATCATCAGGGTTTATGTACTAAATTCTAAAACATTGAAATACTCATAGTTAATTACCTTTCCCTAACCAATAACTTCCACGCACTCCGTACACCATATGAAAATATTATGATTTAAAAAATATGATTTAAAAACTCGTAAATGTTGTTTTCATTGTGCATAGAGTAGCGACAGAGTTGACATATTCGTAACTCTTATAACAGTATGTGAGATCCGAATCCTGGATTATAATCACACATAAGAAATGCCATTTTCATTTTTATTATTATTATTTATTTATTTATTATTATTTTTGAGTTTCTGCTCAATAAAAAGCTTCTTTTCATCTCACCAATAGATGTCTCTAGTGAAGTTTTAGTGATTCAATAACAATGTTTCTGAATTGGTTCATACATATAGAACTTCCAAGAATTTATGTAGTGTGGTTGTCAATAATGGGTAGAACTGGTGAATGTTACACGTGTGTAAAGTGATCACTTAAACCTATAATCTATGACGGTCGTCAGCCCCGTAAAAATGCCCAGACTTCCATATTCCTCTTCATCTTTGATGAGATGTCAAAAATAATATGAAAACAACTCCTGTAATTGAAGTATTTGGGCACACTCAAAATGCGCAGATGTGCAGATTTATTTAGGAACATACCGAAAGTAAAGAAGAATGTGAACAATGAAAGTGTTTTGGTAAACAATATAAAACGGACTTTAAATGATAAAGAACTTATTTTTACTAGTTCAGATAAAGGA
The DNA here is from genome assembly GCF_059751285.1 of Brachycentrus maculatus. NCBI lineage: Eukaryota > Metazoa > Arthropoda > Insecta > Trichoptera > Brachycentridae > Brachycentrus > Brachycentrus maculatus. The sequence continues at coordinate 1,479,063 of NW_028280783.1, forward strand.
TAAAGGAAGAATTGAAAAGATAAGGAAGAATTCTTTGCGGTGGTATGGACATGTGGAGCGAATGAATAACGAGAGAATGACTAAGAAAATATACGTGGCGAATGTGAGAGGGAAAACAGAACGAGGACGACCGAAAAAGACTTGGCACGATCAGATCAATCAGAACCTAAAATCTGTCAAAAGTGTCAAAAGTCTGCGTAATCAGGTCTGCGTAGTCAAAAATCTGCAATAATAATAAGGGCATGTATGAATAGATATAGATGGATGTAGAGGAGGCGAGGAGTGTATGTCAGGACAGAAGAGTGTAGCGTTCCATCCTCTCTGCCTACCCCTGCGGGGAAACGGCGTGATAGTAGTAGTAGTAGTAGATAAAGGAAATAGCATTGTCATTTCACTCAAAATGTTGTAAAATATTACTATGTCAACTGGGTCACGGTTTTAAGAACTCGCCGCGAACAGCGCTTCTTAATCCCGGGAGCAGCCGACAAAAGCTAGCTACCGGTTACGATTTATCCCCGGTTTACCATAACTTCCTCGGGATCCGGGATATTATCTCAATGATTAATTCTCCGACGACCAACGACTCCAACGTGTCAGCCTGTTACACGCTATATCTATAGGAAACGAGTCCACCTAACTATTTCCTACAAATAATTCATGTCATTGATGTTTTGAATATTGAAATCATTAACTTTGTGGATCATATTGATAAATTATTAATTTGAGAAATAAAAATACTTTGTGTTTTCATCCACTCACATTTTTATTAGCCAACTAGTTTCGGCAACAACCTGTTGCCCTCTTCAGGGTAATTGCCGAAACTAGTTGGTTAATAAAAATGTGAGGGGATCAAAACACAAAGTATTTTTATTTCTCGAAATAATACATGTCATTGATGTTCATTAACCGAATGAAAAATATTCTTTCTAGTAATAAAGAATTCATCCCAGGGGGTTGTTTGAATTGGAAGGTATAATAAAAGTAAGTATATAATAAATAAGTTTGTCCGCCTCCGTAGTGTAATGGTCAGAACGCTCGGCTACCGTACTGAAGGTCCCGGGTCCCGGGTTCCCAGGGGGTGAAAATTAATATTAGTTATTTTACACTGTAATATTTATTTAATATTACCCTGGACTGGTTCCTGATGCGCAAGAGTGATCACCTTGCCTTCATGTAAGTAATGATCAAGAAAACACTGCGTCAATTTGATGCAGTGCCCTATGCACCATTGGGTGCGAATAAGGGTTATAAGTAAATAAGTAAGTATATAATAAATAGGTTTGTCTGCCTCCGTAGTATAATGGTCAGAACGCTTGGCTACCGTACTGGGGGTCCCGGGTTCGATTCCCATGGTGGGGTAAAATAAATAACCGTGATTTTTTACTGTAATATTTATTCAATAGTACCCTGGACTGGTACCTGAAACGGAGGGCTGATCACCTTTCCTTCATGTGTTAACGATCAAGATAACACTGAGTTTATATGATGCAATGCCCTATGCACCATCGGGTGAGGATGAGGGTTTGAAGAAGAAGTAGAAGAAGAAAAGTAGTTTTTCTTTTATTTAATTTAGAAATATTACATATGTATTAGTTGTAGCAATCATGTCATTCACATAAATTGACCGCAGCAGTCAGTTGACTGACAACTATTTTCTCTAAAATTTTGTATAATATAAAAGAAGGATGGAAAGCTTCGAGATAGGTCTATAGTTCTCACACATTGTTTGATAACATCAAAAACCTAAGCTGGATAGAAATATACCCAAACCGAGAAAAAGAAACAAATAGCATCCCAATCGGTTAACCGAAAAAGTAACTAATCAGTCACAACTCTAAAAAAGGGAGATGAAAATTGACAAACGACGATTTTTGATTTTGCCCTGTGCTATGTGTAGATCAAAGTTACTCTTTATCTAAATTCTATAAGTCTCTCCCAACGTCCGGATATTTACTTAAATTTTAATTTAAATCATAAAAAATATTCATTAAACGTATACTCGTAAAAGCTTACAATTGAATATGTAAAAATATTTTCAATTATTATAATTTTATTTATATCTTCTTTTATGAAATGTATATAAAAAATCTGGTCTTTGCTTTCATGATTAGTTTTAATATGTTAAGCTTTACATTCGTGGGTATACTGGGAAATAACGTTTACTCTAAAATCCCTGTTTGAATAATCCCTGTTATTTAAAGCATTTAGCCTGAATAAAATATCCGGTATTAAACTTAAACTTGAATTTACGTTTAGAACCATATCGCTCACTGCTTTCAACAACGTTTTATATATAAAAAAAAAAATCGACAATTTTCAGTTGTGCATGTTTTCGGAATGCCTAGAAAATGTACTATATTTCAGCAAAAGCGGCATATTTTTAACTTAATATTTACCCGCTACAGTGCAGAAAGTGTTGTTTTTGCATTTTCAAGAAAAGGTATTGTTTTTTTTTAAATAAACTTAATATTTTTCAAAAGAAGAAAAAACCTTCAGGTTTTACGTAAAAAGATGTGTTGCACAGTAAAAAGTTCAATAAGTGGCTTGATATTTATTTTTAATACATTTTATTATATTAAACCAGCCTATAACGGTCGTCAGCCCCGTAAATGCCCAGACTTCCATACTCTTCTTCATCTTCAATTAGCATTTTTATATACATTTTTTTAAAACTGACATGCGGATGGGTAAAACTGGGAACACGAAACGATAGTATTGAAATTTAGAATTTGTTCAAAAATGTTTGTGACTTTCTGGTCTCAAACGACAATATCTGAATTTTGGGGCAGTCGGCCACCCACTTTTAAGAAAGAATATTCTCGATGATCTAACATCTACCGTAATGATCCTGTTAACATTGCAGTAGTCTAGGCGTTACAATGACAGCTGTCAAAAGTGACTAGTCTGACGCGACGCGGCTGTTTCCGACCGCAAATTACCAGTGTCGACTTCCTACGACTGTAAAATGTACGCATAATTCCTTGTTCTTGCTGACGTGCGACCTACCACCTCGAATGTCTACAGCGGCCCTCATTTTAGTACATACATTCCTTCACATCTCAACCCTTATCCACACCCCAATGGTGCATAGGGCAATGCATCTCAGTGTTATCTTGATCGTTAACACATGAAGGAAAGGTGATCATGCCTCCGCTTCAGGTACTAGTCCAGGGCAATATTGAATAAGAATTAGAGTGAAAAAATCACTTATTATTTATTTCCAAAAATATTTTCATCTCACCAATAGATGTCTGTAGTGAAGTTCTAGTTATTCAAGAACAATGTTTCAAAATGGATTCATATAAAAAGAACTTTTAAGAATTTGAGTAGTGTGGTTGTCAATAATGGGTAGAATTGGTGAATGTTACACGTGTGTAAAGTGATCACCTAAACTAGCCTATGACGGTCATCAGCCCCGTAAATGCCAAGACTTCCATATTCTTCTTCATCTTTGCCGAGATGTCAAAAAAAATTATTTCACTTAAAATTATGCTTTTTGCCAAAACATGTATCAAATTAATACAATTTGGATAATGAATATCTCGTCAAAGTAAATAGATGGAGCAAAATCTGTGATTGTATATGATAGAGGACAGCCGCAACTTGAGTTACGGCTAGTTGTCTTTACACATTAGTACATCACTTCATTACTATCATGTGAGAAGATCAATTAGACTTGCATAATATGCACTGATATCCGGGTCTACCCGATGTGCAAAAATGTTTAAAAAATTCTAATTCAGAAATTAAAAAAAAAGTGAAATATGGAAAGAATGCAAGGCCGAAACAAGCATTATCGATAAAATTATGAAGAGTGTGTTGAGATGATTTGGACATGTGGAGTGAGGAAAGAATGGTAAAACGAAATTTATGAGACAAATGTAATTGGAAAAAGAAGCAGAGGAAGAACGAGGCAAACTTGGCACAATCAGGTATGTCAAATACTTTAAAGAGGCCGGGTCAGGGGTCAAAATAATCGAGGTGTATGTATGAGAAGATGCATGAATGTGGAAGAGGTGAGGAATGTTTGCAAAGACAGGGTGGTATGGCGTTCTATTACCTCTGCCTACCCCTGTGGGGAAGCGGCGTGATGGTAAGTTAGTTAGTTTTAGAGATTTATTAAATGTTATCTTGATTTGGCGATCACCACTATTATTTTCCTTATAAATTAAAAAAATATAGTCTATATTATAAATTTAAAAAATATATTCTGTTTTCAGGACATCATATTAGCGTTACTTTATAATATAGAACTGATATTTTTAACATTCGCAAGCCAATTGTCCTAATATTAATACAATTTTCAATTGCCAATTGGCCCACCCCAGCCCGCAACATGAAATTGCTAATATTACCAAGTAATTCCAGTTCGAGACAATTGGAAGCAGGACTAAGCGAGGTAGTCCCGTATTTCGGCACATCATATTATATTTGTGTTACTTCTTAAATATAGAACTGCTATATTTAAGTTTTGTTAGCCAATTTTCCCAATATGAATACATTTTTCAATTGCCAATATGAAATGTCCAGTCCCCTGTATGAAATTGCTAATATTACCAAGTAATTCCAGTTAGTGAAAATTGGAAGCAGGACTAAACGAGGTATTTCCGTATTTCGGTACATCATATGAGTGTTACTTCAAAAACTTCATAAATATAGAACTGCTATTTTTATTTTTGGTTGGCCAATTTTCATAAAATTAATTTTAAAAAAAATGCCAATTGGCTCCCTCTAGCCCGCAATGTGAAATTGCTAATACTCGTATTACCAAGTAATTCCAGTTCGTGACAATAGGGTATTATCAATCGGGAGGAATATGTAATTTAACATACTCAACCTATAAAGGATTGTGTAAGACTCGTTTTGTGTTTATAGCAACCGATTTAATCAATATTTTCATTCGTCATTTTATTTTGCAAAATTCGCCTTAGTAAAAACGTTGTTTTCGTAAGTTGGTAACGAATGTCGTCACAGAAACGAATCTACACTACTTTTAATATTACAGCTCTATAAAGCAGATACACAAAGGGATACGCCCCATAACACACCCAATGACACAAAATTTGATGACGTATAGCGGTGTCTGTTTTCGTTTTATTAAAGTATCCAAAGTTCATACCTTCATATCTCCCTTACTTATCTCTACAGATTTCAATAAGAATGCTACCTATAGTCTTGTAATTTTTCTCATTAATTTAATAGGCAAAAAAACCAACATCACGAGAAAAATCCATTGGAAGCCGGACTAGGCGAGGTATTCCCGTACTGGGCTGAGCTACTTCGTGCTCGCAGATCGCAGCGTGACGTGGATTGAGGGATTCCACATCACGTCAGCTAAACAATGCGCTCCGGCCGTAAACACCCGACCGGATGCGGAACCTGTCCAAAATGGCGCTATATTTAGGCCGACAGAAACATGTGGAAGGCGTCATGCCACAAACACTTTGTTTTTGGGGGAAACGTATGTGGGTACATGCATATTCAGTACTTACTGGGCACAGTAACAAACATAGTATAGATCACAGAGATCTCCAACGTAGCGAGTAAATACACAGGCCAAAAATTTATTCTACAACATATTGAGTGTGTCTAAATGGCTCAATAAAAAAGCTTCTTCATCTCACCAACAGATGTCTCTAGTGAAAATTCTAGCGATTCAATTACAATGTTTCGAAATTGGATCATGTATATATATAGAACTTTCAACAATTTGAGTAGTGCGGTTGTCAATCATGTAGAATTGGTGACTGTTAAACCTGTGTAAAGTGATCACTTAAACCAACCTATGACGGTCGTTAGCCCCGTAAATGGCCAGACTTCTATATTCTTCTTCACATAGATGAAGATGTCAAAATATAATTTCAATTTTTTTCTTAAATTCTCGTAAAACGTTACTTATTATGCAGCATATTTTAAATTGTATGCTTGCCTGAGAAGCACGTGCGTCTGGAAGAATCAAGAAATAATTCAGACGAGCAATTACACTAAAATAATGTCCTTCATTATTCTTCTTCTTCCTCTTGGACCTTAGGACTATGTCCTGTCATTCTTCGGTCCCGGGAGGTGGAAGACCAGCTATCTCTCCATCGTTTAGGTGATCTTCCTGGGGGTCTGCTACCTCTCACGCTGCTGTCCGCTGCTATCCTTACCACTCGATCCGAACTCACCTTTTTCACTTGATTTCTCCAGAAACGTCTTCTTTCACTTCACTTCAACATCGCAGATTTTTCTTTGATTAATATATCAAAATTTCACAAACTTTTGACTGTGTCCAAATATTTGTTCACAACTTCTGGGTTTGTCTCCACTTTAGGGTTTTTTATATTGATATTTCAACATAAATAAAGAAGAATATGGTAGTCTGGGTATTCTGGGACATAGGCTGGTGGTGAAAGTGATCACTTTACACATGTGTACATTCACCATTGTACTCATGATTGTCATCCACACTACTCAAATTTCGTTATATTTATGGTTCAATTGACAGCTTCTTGCACGTGCTACTTCTTCGGAACCATCTTTGGTTGAGTTTGGTATGTTTTTTTTTTGAACTTATTAAACTATGCTGATACATCAATTTAAAAACTTCAACCACACAGACTAAAAAAAGATGTTAATGTTTTACTGAAAGATTTAAAATTATAATGAAAAATAAAACGTTTTTAAAAAAGTGGTAGTAGCAGGGAGATAGTCGAAGTCCATTTCTCTTTAATCTTATTATATTATGGACAAAGTCATAGAAAAGGCGTCAGCCTACATACAGAATGGAAACTAAAAAAAATAACTTACTGTTTTAGTCAGTCAATACAGTTAGAGACAATGATGACAAAAATAGGGTAATTTGCGAGCGGCCGGTGTCAAATTTATGTATAATCTCTATTCATTTGACCCTAATCTAAGTTTATATTAGGGTCAAATTGAGATTTACATGGTACAAGGCATTGCGAGGCGCGGTGCTAATTAAACGAAGCCAAAGTTATCAGTCTTGCGCTGCAGATTCATGGAAATTGGAGTGAAATGTAATTTATGCATATGACTTAATTGAGGGAGTTCAGGGTGAAGAACATTTCTATATACTATATATGTGGAGGTCACCAAAAAGTTACATTTCTAATATAGCACAAAAAATTCTTTAAATGCAAATCTGTTCTGTTTACTGTATTCTATAGAAATCTTCATTAAAGTTGCGATAAAACGTAACCAATCCTGTGTTAAACCAATATGAAATCATTAAATCGCACTAAAGCGTAACAATTTTACAAGCTAGAATTCCTGATTACTTAAAATCATTTATAATGGAAATGTAACGTTTTTGTGAGGACCTCCACATATGTATATATATGGAAAATGAATAGTAGGAAAAGGAATATAGCGACAATAGCTCAGACACTTGAGGTTATATACTATTCTCGTGTTAAAGTACTTAGACTAACCAGAGCATTTCATCGTAACGTAACGTCGTAACGTCGCTCGGCTCGCTGTACTGACAATACGAATGCTCGCATTGTAACGTGTTACGTTACGACGAAATGGCTCCAGTCAGTCCCCACCATTAGCTTGTGTAACTTATAAACAGCTACTTTGTACCTATATAATAAATAAAATGTTGAAGTCATTTTTACATAAATACGAAAAATAAAATAACTTACTAACCATCACGCCGCTTCCCCGCAAGGATAGGCAGAGAGAATCGAAGGCCACACCACTCTGTCTTTCCAAACATTCTTCGCCTCTTCTATATTCATGCATCTCCTCATACATACCCGACGATTATTACGACTCCTGACCCGGCCGCTTTCAAGTATTTGAAATACCTGATTGTGCCAAGTTTTCCTAGGTCTTCCTCTGCTTCTTTTTCCAACAGCATTCGCCTCATAAATTTGTTTAACCGTTCTTTCCTCACTCATACGTTCAACATGAAATACATTGTATCAAATATCGTTCAAAATGAAATACATTGATTAAAGAAAACACTTCGTTTTTTACCACTTGAGTTTTATTATAGACTACATGTTTCAGAAGTTAAACTTCCATCATTCAGGTCTGTATAATAACTAAAATATAAAATTGTTCTATAAATAAGGAGAGGGGAAAGTAAGGGGAAGGGGTTAGTCAAGGGACGGAGTTTGAAAACAAAGGAAAAATGCAAAGCAATGGTGAAGAATTTTGAAACAATATATTACTATTAAATACATTGTATTAAATATCGTATCATGGCCGAGTTTTGCACATTTGCATGACCTTGATTGAACGATTTGCATTTTCTTGGCATATTTCATTGAACTCAGGATTTTTTCCCAAAAAACTCAAATTGAGGTGTTTTTAAATGGAAGAGTGTTTGTACAGACTGGATTTTAATCCACAGATGCATGAGCATAACTTGCGCTTCATGTTCGTTCCAAATGCATACTACTTGCAGTGTTTACAATCATCGCCTGTTCAATGTCTCTATCGATTAAACAACCTATCTACTCTTTGTACTTAATGTGAGGTGAGGAGACTGAATTCTCCACTTGTTTGTTATTGGAACGATAAATAAAATTCGCGTAGAGTTCGTTACCCTTTCGGGAAAAGCAAAAAAGGTTAAAACTCAACACACGGAGTCTCGTTATTCGTATATAGTAATGATAAATGAAAAATAACTCCAACATTTTGAGTGTGTCCAAATACAATTTCACAAAATCTGGATTATCTCCAATTACAGGAGTTATTTTCATATTATTGTTTGACATCTCATCAAAGATGAAGAAGAAAATGTTTTAAATAAATTATCTGGTCAAATTATAAGCTAAATAATAAAAATGAAAATGGTATTTTCTGGCGTTTCTCATGTGTGTGATTATAATCCAGGATTCGGATCTCACATACTAATATAAGAGTTTCTGCTTAGTAAAAAGCTTATTTACATCTCACCAATAGATGTCTCTAGTGAAGTTCTAGTGATTCAATAACAAGGTTTCTATATTGGTTCATATATATAGAACTTCCAAGAATTTGAATAGTTTGGTTGTCAATAATGGGTAGAATTGGTGAATGTTACACGTGTGTAAAGTGATCACTTAAACCAGCCTATGACGGTCGTCAGCCCCGTAAATGCCCAGACTTCCATATTCTTCTTCATCTTTGATGAGATGTCAAAAAATAATATAAAAATAACTCCTATAATTGGATATAATCCAGATTTCTGAACGAGTAATTTGACAAAAAGTGTTTTAAATAAGTGTTCGCTAATAAGTCCCATGGTTAGTGTCGTGGATTAAATTCTCAAGTTCAACGTAGGCGTTAACTTATCATAACTTAACTAAACGTTAACTTAATGTAAACTTAATGGTGCATAAGTGATTTTTTTCACTGTAATATTTATTCAATATAAACATGGACTGGTACCTGAAGCGGAGGGCTGATCACCTTTCCTTCATGTGTAAACGATCAAGATAACACTGCGTTTATATGACACAGTGCTCTATGCACCATTGGGGTGCGGATAAGGGTTTTATTATTTTATTATTATTAATGGTGCTGACTAGGGTCTGCCACAACATGGTTACATTTTGAATCACAAGCCGCCAGGGCTTTACACCAAATAGTTTTGGATTGAAATATCTGTGAATATATTACTTTTTGAAAAATTTCGTTCACATTTAGGATTTTTTACGGAGTGTGTCGAAGCTTTTGGTAAGAGAATGTAATTGAGTATTTTAATATTTTTATGTTTTAGAATTTAATAAACCCTGATGATGACAAGTTTCTTGTCGAAACCGGTAGGTTAAAAAGTGTACTGAAAATAAAAAAAAGTGGTTAAAAATAAGGTGTTTAATTTTATAAAGTTTATAAAATGTGCCACAAAGTATCTGCGAAAAACATTCAAGGAATATTACTTTTTGATTCGGCATTAACTTTGTGGAATGATATGTCGATTATTTCAAATAAAAAAAAAGTCTGTAATGAAAAAAAATCATTAAGTGGATACAAGTCTAGTGTTTAATATTTAAAAAATAATCTGTGAATATCACGAGAATACAAATATTTATCTTTACGTCATCTGTATCCCATTAAATTTATTTCGCTACACATATCCAAGAATCTAGAGTAGGTACAAGACTGAATACCTTGTTTACATTTCATTAGGGATAAAGTGAACTCGGAGCTCTATCTATCTAAACTCTATCCGATATACCATACGTACTATCTGTGTGCGGATAAGTATTGAAAAGAATATTATTATTATCATACGTACATTTTCTGATCACGACCCGCACTTAATGGTGCATAGGGCACCGCATCAATGGACGGGGCAGTAGATTGATCTCTAATCACAATGCAAGGGGATCTGGATTTTTTTAGATGGGAGTAGTATTTATTATTTACCTTGCTTATTATGTACAATGTTTATAGATCATTAAGTGAATTATTGGTTTTTCTAGCTAAGAACGTGTTGTATTTTAATCTGTGTTGGGAACAGGAGGGATAAATTACTGTGGGCCAATCAGAAACTTCTCAATATTTGCTTATTGCTGGAAAAAAACACGTAACGTAAACTCTTTAGGAGAAGCCGGACTGTTGACTGTCGTCAATAGGCCTTCCGTTCTACTAGAAGAGGGTTTGGCATTTTGTGTCCTAGCTTGGTTTATGGTACCAATGTCCTTCACTATTTTTATCATATATCGCTCACTCCTTTCAAGAACGCCATAAATCAAAAATCGTCAATTTTCAGTTGTGCATGTTTACGGAATGCCCAGAAAATATACTATATCCCAGCAAAAGCGGCATATTTAAAACTCAATATTTACCCGCTACAGGGCAGAATGTGTTGTTTTTGCATTTTGAGGAAAAGGTATTGTTTAATTAAATAACTAACTAACTAACCAGCAGGGGTAGGCAGAGAGAATCGAACGCCAAACCACTCGGTCTTTGCAAACATTCTTTGCCTCTTCTACATTCATGCATCTCCTCATACATACCCGACGATTATTACGACTCCTGACCCGGCCGCTTTCAAGTATTTGACAAACCTGATTGTGCCAAGTTTTCCTCGGTCGTCCTCTGCTTCTTTTTCCAACTACATTCGCCTCATAAATTTGTTTAACCGTTCTTTCTTCACTCATACGCTCCACATGTCCAAACCATCTCAACACACCTTTCTTAATTTTATCGATAATGCTTATCTCAACCTTACATTCTTTCCTTATTTCATCATTCGAACATTTATCAAACATCGTTTTGCCACACATTCGTCTGAGCGATCGCATTTCGACTGCATTCAGTCGGCTTTCATCCTTCTTTTGCCAACTCCATGCTTCGCTTCCATACATAAGGGTTGGAACCAGAACTCCATTGTGTACTGGCAGTTTAGCTTCCGCTGATAGATTTTTATTTGCTAAAACTGATTTTAGTGCACCATTCACTCTGTTCCCAGCATTCACTCTCCTTTCTATGTCTTTATCAATCTTTCCATCCCTAGAAAACATACTACCCAAATATATGAAATCATCTACCTGTTCCAAAATCTCCTATTTTTTTTAATTTTCTAAATATTTTTCAAATGGAGAAAAAACCTTCAGGTTTTACCTAAAAAGATCTGTTGCACGGTAAAAAATTCAAAAAGTGGCTTGATATTTATTTTTAATACATTGTGTTATATTTTTAAAATTTAAAAACGTTCTCCTGAAAAATCAAGTGTTTTGATTTATGACGTTCTTGAAAGGAGTGAGCGATATGATAACAAGGGGATCAAGATTGAGCTTTAAATTTTTGGTGATGGGATGCAAAAGACTTGATGAATTATTTTGGAATGGAAATGGACGAGGAATAGTAGTAAGGAAAAGAAAAATAACATCAATCCCAACCAGTTTTCATCTCAGCAATTTGCCGCAATTTCGTCTAAGAGATTTACGACTGCGTTTCGACTGCATTCAGTTTACTTTCATCCTTCTTTTACTAATTCCATGCTTCATTTTCATACATTACAATTGGTACCAGGACTCCATTAGTTTACTTAGTGTATGGTATAGTTAATTTTACAACATTTTGAGTGCGTCCAAATACTTGTTCACAAATCTGGATTATCTCCAATTAAAGAGTTATTTTTACATTATTTTTTGACATGTCATCAAAGATGAAGAAGAATATGGGTTCAAGAATAATGTTTAAAAATTGGTTCATATATATAGAACTTCCAAGAATTTTAGTAGTATGGTTGTCATTGGGTAGAGTTGGTGAATGTTACACGTGTGTAAAGTGATCACTTAAACCAGCCTATGACGGTCGTCAGCCTCGTAAATATCCAGACTTCCATATTCTTCTTCATCTTTGATGAGATGTCAAAAAAATAACTATTTATGGTAACGTACATAAAACTTATATATCGAAAACACAGAAACACATCAAACACATACCTCTTTTGGGTCCAAGAACTTTGATTATTATGCAATTAAATCTCACAACTTGCTTCCATTATTCGTAAAGTCAATAAAAAATTAAACTAAGTGTAACAAAGCTATTCATAAATAAATAATGGAATAGATGAGAAGAATATAGAAGTCTGGGTAGAATTAGTGAATGTTACACGTGTGTAATCACATAAACCACATAAACCAGCCTATGACGGTCGTAAGCCCCGTGAATGACCAGACTTCCATATTCTACTTCATCTATGCTGAGATGTCAAAAAATAATGGTTAAGTTTTCCCTACACTATAAACATGTTGCGTTATGTACACATGTTTTTCAAAGAAACACCGTCATAAACCTAAAAAAAACTTTAGAGTACTCAAAGAGGGTACATTTTTTTTATAATTTCGTATACCTACTCTACATCCCAGTGCATTTAGCGCTCAAACGAGCGGAGTGTCTCTCTACCAGCCAGCCAAACAAAGGGTACAAAGGAAACGAATCAGATCTTTATGATCGACAGATGCAAACAAATCTCATAAACTGGGAATATACTTGTGTCTCATTTCTCCTGCTTCCAGTCATAGTAGAACGTCACGGCTGTCAAATGGAAAACTGAAAGTGTTCAGTCTGTGTGGAAATGAAAAATGTGTGAAACGTTGAAATTCGGCTTCTCAAATTCTAATGGCATGATTTCTTGAACGTTTTTCGCAGATACTTTGTGGCACATTTTATAAACTTTATAAAATTAATCAACTTTGTTTTAACCACTTCTTTATTATTAGTACACCTTAACCAACCGGTTTCGACAAGAACCTTGTCATCATTAGGGTTTATTAAATTCTAATACATTAAAATACTCATGGTTAATTATATTCCCTTACCAAAAACTTCCACACACTCCGTACACCATATGAAAATATGATTAAAAAAATATGATTTAAAAATATGATAATATAGATCCGTAATCATTTTTTCCGTAACAATAGTACGGCCAAAAATGAGCGTTTCTAACATAGCGTTAGCAGACCAGTAGTCTCTGAGCCTATTCTTGCCCATATGTCCCAAAAGAATAAATAATCCCATAAACTTTTCAATGACATCAGTCCATTGCAAATCTTTGCTATGCGTGAACAGTTTATGTACATTTTGCCTTCAATATATGTTCGTTTGATCTACAACTAAACGGAAATAAAACTTATTCCCAAGGAACAACTTCGCCGTGGACATTGCAGTTTGAGGTTTATTTGGGACCACTTTCACCCCAGGATTCCCAAACAATTTTACCAGAATTGGAACAGCATAATATTCTGATTTTTGATTAATGTTTTACTTAGTAAATACCACTATTTCTTAAAATCTACTATGACACGTGTTTCGATGCATTCCGCATCATTTTCAAACACCGTATGTTAAGCTAATTCTAAATTTTAGAGTTGGGTCCTTGGGACGTTGAAGGTTGAAGAGGGGGTAGTAGCTGTTTCTTATTTTTATTTATTAATTTAATTTTTATTTTTTATTTTTATTTCTTATCAGAGAGAACATTTCACATACGGTGTTTGAAAATGATGCGGAATGCATTGAAACACGTGTCACAGTAGATTTTAAGAAATAGTGGTATTTACCAAGTAAAACATTAATTAAAAAAGGATAGATTTTACTACAAAGTGACTGCCGAATCAATTAATGAAATTAATATTCTGATGTTCAGTTGGCAACGCTGTCAGGAATCCTGCACATTCTGGTGCGACGTTCTTCTTCTAATTACGTTTGAATATATAGGCTTGGTTAACACTTCTTTTGTTCACAGCCTCTTTCGATGACATTGTGATTTCTGTATTGTAACGGAGAACAGGGCAGTTTGATCCATAATAAATTTCGTTATTCTAAGAAGTTAATACATACAATTTAGTTATGAAACGGTGAACAACATAAGCGAGCCGAATATCGTTTACTTGAAGTTTTAATTAACTGAGAGGATGATTTAACCCTTCCCTTACGGTGCTAAAAACTTCCGCGTGCACCGGTGAAATGTATTTTGTACACCATATGAAAATGTGGTTAAAAACGGGAAAATGTAAATATTCCTAATGTTATGTTATGTAATGTTATGTAATGTTAGCTCTGGTAATTATTTAAGAACGAGAAAAAATACATCGCAAGTAGCCGCAATAGCTGGCGTAGAGACACGAACGCCGCGTGATACGATCTGCGCATTACTGGCGCAGTAAACACGTTACGATATGCGCGTATAATGACATGAGAAACGTTTGTTGGTAATTTTATTCCCGATTAATTCACAAATTACTTATTTTCGGCACTGCAAATGAATAACTTTATATTATAATACTTAAATTTAATATACTTATAATAGATTTTTATCATGATGTTGGTTTATTGGCTAAAAAATTAATATGAAAAATCACCATCAGTAACATTCTTATTGAAATCTGTAGGGTGTAAGGGATATATGATGGTTTAAACATTAGATACTTTAATAAAACGAAAAACGGACATCGCTATACGTCATCAAAATTTACGTCATCGGGTGTATTATGGGGCGTATCCCTTTATATATGTATCTGCTTTATACAATAGATGTGTAATTGTAGTTGTGTGGATTCATTTCTGTGACGGCATTTGTTACCAACTTACGAAAACAACGTATTTACGAAGGCGGCGAATTTTGCAAATGAAAATGATGAATGAAAATATTGATTATATCGGCTGTTATAAACACAAATCGAGTCTTACACAATCCTTTATATGTTGAGTATGTTAAATTAGACATTCCTCCCGAGTGATAAAACCCTATTACATTACGGAGGAACACAAAAATTCTAAGCCCGCATCTATAATCTTTTAACCCTTTCCACTCTGACCATTTTTTCTCATAACTGATCAACTACTCTGATTTTTAAAAATGCGACGTTTTTCTACCATTTAAAAATATTTTTTTTTCCTAATTTCGGGACACTCTGTCTGGCGTATGTATTTATCTGAAATATCTTTTGGTAGAATATACTTGGGTGGTAGAGAAATCAGTGATTAAAGTTATACCTGCGCCGGGCCAGACATTGCGGCCCACGGAGCTGCCTACTAGAATCACAGGGGCCAGAATGTCTGGCCTACAGAGTGGTAAGAGTTGAATTGATATTTTTATTTTAAAAGTCGAGTTGTGGTAAATACATATCACCGGGAGGGGAAGGTTAATTAACTTGTATAAAATAATAACTGAGGAAGATTTGTTCGCTCGTGTTGATATTGATCGACCACAACAAGCTTCCGATGTATTGGGCGCGCTAGCACGCGCGGCAGGGTGCGGCGGGGAGCGGGGACCCAAGGGTGGAACTGGCGGTGTTCGGAAAGTAATCAAGCGGCGATGGCCAAACACAATATTGACTCAGCCCCGCGCGGCCAGAAGGCATTTCATCAATTTGTTATTATTTGCCGCCGGTTAACAATGGAAATATTTCTACCGAAGATCCCAAACACCTAAAACTTATTGGTTCCCAGCGGCGACTCGTCTTGGCCCTTCTCTATCTCTCTCTGTCTCTCTCTCTTTACCGCAAGTTTCAACAATTAAAACTATTAATCGTGGAGGTCCTCGCCAAAAAGTTACATTTTCATTTTAATGATTTTAAGTTATCAGGAATGCTAGCTTGTAAAATTGTTACGCTTTGGTGCGATTTAATGATTTCATATTAGTTTAACACAGGATTGTTCCCGTTTTGTCGCAACTTAATTAATATTTCGATAGAATACTGTAAACAGAACAGATTTGCATTTAAAGGATTTTGTGTGCAAAATTGGAAATGTAACTTTTTGGTGAGGACCTCCGCATATCGCTCACTCCTTTCAACAACGTCATTTATAAAAACACTTGATTTTTCAGGAGATCGTTTTTAACCCGATGGTTGCCAGAGACGAGATATCTCGGCAAATGGCGGAGTGCCCGTATGGCCAGAGACGAGATATCTCGTCAGTACTTTTGATGACGTATTACTCCGCAGTTTTAACTCATATTGACAATCTGTCAAAAACGGAACATACATTGCCATCAGTTGAAGTTGTCACAAAATATTTTATAAAGTTTTTAAATACTTTTAAGTGATTTATCGGTATCACTTTCAGCTGACAGTTGACAGATGTCATTAGGGCTACCACTCAAACCACTTGAAATATTGATTATTTTAATCGATTGTTTTGAACGCCAGGGGTTTTTATTTTGCTCAATTTTTTTGTGTTTTTCTTATTATTTTAAAATATTCCATTGATAAATAATAGTTGTGTGTTAATATTAAATTTAATAAAAACTTGCGTGTGCGACTTAGTGTGACAACCCTGAAAATTTGAAACTGGTTTAACTTCAAGAATAAAACTCTAACAATCGATGCGGGATATAATATTTGGTAAGTAAATTATAATTCAATAAAAACAACAAAAAAAAATCTTTAGACAACTTTTTTTTTCAAAAAAATACTTGGCCTGTTGAGCACTGCGGCGTAATTTATTTGCGGCTATGAAAAGGTTAAAGTTTAAAAATAAAATGAAATGTTTCGAAAATAAATATCAAGCCACTTATTAAACTTTTTACTGTGCAACAGATCTTTTAAGGTAAAACTTGAATGTTTTTTCTTCATTTGAAAAATATTCAGTTTATTTAAAAAAATAATTAAACAATACCTTTTCTTCAAAATGCAAAAACAACACTTTCTGCCCTGTAGCGGGTAAATATTAAGTTAAAAATATGCCGCTTTTGCTGGGATATAGTACATTTTCTGGGCATTCCGAAAACATGCACAACTGAAAATTTACGATTTTTGATATATGACGTTGTTAAAGGAGTGAGCGATATGTAGTATTAACTAGAGAAATTTGTTAACAGTGCCCGCATTCGTAACTAAACGTTATCTAGAATATAACATGTAAATGGTTTAAAAAGATTTCTCATCTGCCAGCACTGGGCAAATTCGAGTGTGACCAGGTGGGCATAAGGAAAACTTACGGAAATAGAGCTGCCACTCGTCATCGCCTATATTGAGAATACGAGTAAAAAAATACACGAGATCTCATATAAACGTAGATGGGTACATATAATGGTGAAAATATAGGACTAAAAATAAAAACGACACGTCACTAACGCGTTAATAAATGTTATTTTAGGTTTACAGTGAATGTATTTGAATATGATTTTTCAGTAAGCAATATTTGCTAGCCTTTATAGAATCCACGTATATGCCCGCATTCACTAAATATGTTATTTTGAAATTAAAAAATTCTTACAAATAATATGTTTATAAAATTAAATTAAAAAATATATACAAAAAAATATTGTCGCCAAATTGTATTTACATATAATTAACAACTTTCCTTCATCTGTATTTACATATATAAATTTAGATCATTTATCAATAACTTTAAAATATAAATGATGGGTTTTTATTAGTAAAACGTTAATTTCTTTTTATTGAGGGAGAGCATTTTCGGTTATAATATTTTTCGTAAATTATATCATAAAATAATGATTTATTATAAAACAAATATGTTTAAAAAGACTGCATTTGTATGTCGCAATACACTATAAAAAAACTGTCCATTTTAAAAAAGTTCACTCTAAACAGACAGATCACTAATCAAAATAATACTCAACATTTTGAGTGTGTCAAAATACTTGTTCACAAAATCTGGATTATCTCCAATTACAGGAGTTATTTTCATATTATTTTTTGACATCTCATCAAAGATGAAGAATAATATGGAAGTCTGGGCATTTACGGGGCTGACGACCGTCATAGGCTGGTTTAAGTGATCACTTTACACACGTGTAACATTCAACAATTCTACCCATTATTGACAACCACACTACTCAAATTCTTGGAAGTTCTATATATATGAACCAATTTAGAAACCTTGTTCTTGAATCACTAGAGCTTCACTAGAGACGTCTATTGGTGAGATGTAAAGAAGCTTTTTATTAAGCAGAAACTCTTGTATTAGTATGTGTGGTCCAAATCCTGGATATCTTAATCCTGGTATACGCTCGACTTCGAAACTGGCGTCGCGGGTTCGGTTCCTGCCAATTGCAAAATAAATTTAAGAAAGATTTATTTTCAATTGTTCTGAGTGTTTGTGATGTTTTTTCACATTTGCCTTCCCTATACTCATTCTCCTACCTGCAAACAAGCATCTAAAAGTAGAGTCTTTTACGGGTTATTCTTTTTATATTAAATATAAAAATTAAATAAAAACCATCATTCGGCCATGCCATAAACAATTTTCTTGCAAACAGTTTTATAAATAAATATTGTAAAATATGTACAACATTTTGAGTGTGTCCAAATACTTGTTCACAAAATCTGGATTATCTCCAATTACAGGAGTTATTTTCATATTATTTTTTGACATCTCATCAAAGATGAAGAAGAATATGGAAGTCTGGGCATTTACGGGGCTTACGACCGTCATAGGCTGGTTTAAGTGATCACTTTACACACGTGTAACATTCACCAATTCTACCCATTATTGACAACCACACTACTCAAATTCTTGGAAGTTCTATATATATGAACCAATTTAGAAACCTTGTTCTTGAATCACTAGAGCTTCACTAGAGACGTCTATTGGTGAGATGTAAAGAAGCTTTTTATTAAGCAGAAACTCTTGTATTAGTATGTGAGGTCCAAATCCTGGATATCTTAATCCTGGTATACGCTCGACTATGAAACTGGCGTCGCGGGTTCGGTTCCCGCCAATTGCAAAATAAATTTAAGAAAGATTTATTTTCAATTGTTCTGAGTGTTTGTGATGTTTTTTCACATTTGCCTTCCCTATACTCATTCTCCTACCTGCAAACAAGCATCTAAAAGTAGAGTCTTTTACGGGTTATTCTTTTTATATTATATATAAAAATTAAATAAAAACCATCATTCGGCCATGTCATAAACAATTTTCTTGCAAACAGTTTTATAAATAAATATTGTAAAATATGTACAACATTTTGAGTGTGTCCAAATACTTGTTCACAAAATCTGGATTATCTCCAATTACAGGAGTTATTTTCATATTATTTTTTGACATCTCATCAAAGATGAAGAAGAATATGGAAGTCTGGGCATTTACGGGGCTTACGACCGTCATAGGCTGGTTTAAGTGATCACTTTACACACGTGTAACATTCACCAATTCTACCCATTATTGACGACCACACTACTCAAATTCTTGGAAGTTCTATATATATGAACCAATTTAGAAACCTTGTTCATGAATCACTAGAGCTTCACTAGAGACATCTATTGGTGAGATGTAAAGAAGCTTTTTATTAAGCAGAAACTCTTATATTAGTATGTGAGATCCGAATCCTGGATTATAATCACACACATGAGAAACGCCAGAAAATACCATTTTCATTTTTATTATTAAGCTTATAATTTGACCAGATAATTTATTTACAACATTTTGAGTGTGTCCAAATACTTGTTCACAAAATCTGGATTATCTCCTATTACAGTAAAATATGCACTCGGCACGCGAAAACTCAGCGAGAGTACATTATTGTAATTTGTAATTATGTGTATTATGAAATTTAATAATAAAAAATATATTAAAAAATGAAATGGATCCTCACGCATTCTACCTCCATCAATTTTAAGTAATAATTTACCGACGCTCGGGACCCACGTGCTAAAAAAACGAAAAATACGTCACCGTATTCGTTTTGTTGAAATCTCGTTCAATAAGTAAAAAAAACTTTTTGAATTCTAATCTGCCTCTATAGTTTTGATAGTTTAATAAACGTCAGATTGACAGTTGGTTTTTATTACAAGTGCCAAAAAATGTTATTTGAAAAACGATAAGAAAGACTTGGGAAGAAAAATAAAAAATAAAAAGATATTTAAAAATAAAAATAACGATGAAAATAAAAATAAAAATAAATTTAAAGGTTAAAAAAATAAAAATAAAGATAAAAAATTAATTAAAAAAATAAGGATTAATATAAAAAATATTAAAATTCAAAATTAAAATAAAAAATAAAAATAAAGATAAAAAAAAAAAAATATATTTGGTAAGAAAAAATTGCATTCGAAAAACGATATTTGGTGAGAAAAATATCTACCATTTTTTTTACTAAATATCGTTCTACTTTATGTACTACTTTATGTATCTACTTTATGCCGAACACACGCTATTCCTGTACGAAAAATTGAAGTTTTAAATTTTTTTAGTTTCGTTCAAATTTGATGCCTGCACACTTTTTAGAATAGACCCACAAGTCTACTGAATGCTCTACATAGGTAGCAACAAGGGTAAGATTTTTTTTTGATCAATTTGTCGTTTGGGTATCATGATTTCGTTTTCGAAAGAAATGTTTTTTCTTGTGTACAATGATTATTTATTTATTTAAAATCAAACACATTCCTACCTAAACAAACCTACCCACCTGCGAGTGTGTTTTCAGACTATATTATTTATTTAAACAGTGCCTACTTACGTAATTCCCGTCGGTAAAATAAATATTTAGAAGAAAGTAACCAAATATCATAGTTTACCAATTAAAGTATTATTATTACTATATTACAAAAGTAATAAACAAAATGTATGTTGGGAAAAATAATATATTATGTGTGATAGATGTTCGAGTAGTGAAATAAGGAAGGAATGAAAAACTGAGATAAGTATTATCGATAAAATTAAGAAAGGTGTGTTGAGATGGTTTGGACATGTAGAACGAATGAGTGAGGAAAGAACGGTAAAACAAATTTATGAGGCGAATGTAATTGGAAAAGGTACAGAGGAAGACCGAGAAAAACATGGCACGATCAGGTATGCCAAATACTTGAAAGTGGTCAGGTTAGGAGTCGTAATAATGTAAAGTATGAGGAGATGCATGAACGTGGAAGAGGCGAAGAATGTTTGCAAAGACAGAGTGGTGTGGCGTTCTATTCTCTCTGCCTATCCCTGCGGGGAAGCGTATGACCATGGTTAGTTAGTTAGGTAATTAGTTAGTTAATAATATTATTTATACATATTAATAATATAGGTACTCCTATTGCCTATATTAATGATAATTTTGCCTATATTAATAAAAATGTTGAGGTTCATTGGTCCAAACTCGAATGAATGCTTTGAAATGTTGACACAACATTGCATTCAAATACTCTGTTTTTATCAACATTCTTCGCCTCTTCCACATTCGTGCATCTCCTCCTATAAACAACACTGAGTGTTAACCGGTTTTTAAACGCCGAAGTCGTTAGAAATAAAAGTCCAGAATTAGAGGAACGCAGGTTAACGTTTAAAAACCTAACCAGAATTCAGTAAAAGTCCAAATGAATTCAAAATTGTAACAAACTGAAATATACTTTTAAAATGTGAGTATAGCGACATCTATCAGTTATTTGACGAAACCAAACATCCGTAGTTGAAAATTTTGTCAACAGATCCTACAATCGTCGTTTTTTTTCGACGAGAAACATATCGCTCGCTTCATTCAACAACGTCATATATCAAAAAACTTGATTTTTCAGATAATTTTTAAAGTTTCAAAATATAATAAAATATATTAAAATAGATATCAAGCCACTTATTGAACTTTTTACTGTGCAACAGATCTTTTTAGGTAAAACCTGAATGTTTTTTCTCCATTTGAAAAATATTTAGTACATTAAAAAAATAATTAAACAATACCAGCGGGTAAATATTAAGTTAAAAATATGCCTCTTTTGCTGGGATACAGTACATTTTCTGGGCATTCCGAAAACATGCACAACTGAAAATTGTCGATTTTTGAATTATGACGTTCTTGAAAGGAGTAGGCGATATGTCATATCATTTTTCATAGTATTTGATATATTACTTTCAAATAATATACTAGATTTATTGGATAAATTAATATATCGTACGTCGTATCATTTTTCATAATATTTGATATATTACTTTCAAATAATATGCTAGATCTATTGGATAAATGAATATATTATTACGGGGCTCAGGTATCGATAATAATAACTCGGGTATCGATAGTAATTAGGATGCAATCAGTTTATTCAACAGGTCGCCATGACATACAATAACAAGTGTGTTCAGTCTCCCCTGCATCAATCTCATAAGGGTATAACGTAAACATTCCCGCGTACACCCCGCCCTGCTCCTAGCGGGCGCTTGGGGTCATAGTTCAAGTTGCTAGAATTATTGCGCCGTAACAATATCGTACATCGTATCATTTTTCATAATATTTGATATACATATTACATTCAAATAATATACTAGATATTTTGGATAAATGAATATATCACACGTCATATCATTTTTCATAATACATATCAAACAGTAAGTAGGGTATGTTTTGACCTCCGCCGAACCCGAGAGATCACCAAAACCCTGGGGTTTGATCGAACCCAGGTTAAGCACCACTTCACTAGAGTATGATAATAATATTTTTGGATAATTTAATTATTCCATTTTCAAGTGTATATATGTATATTCAAGGGTTCCTACTTATTGAGGTTTGTGATTCTTTACGTCCGGAAAGTTGGGATTTTATTGGAATATGTAGGAAATGAAAAATAAAACACCATTCACGATTATCAACTACACACTTTAATATTGTAATAATGAATAAACAAAATGGAAGCAATAATATTGATAAAAATATAAAGAAATAATATAAAAATTATCGCTAACTAAAAATGCAAACTAAATTATCTTTCTTTTCCAAACCTCCAATTTCCATTAACACAAATAAACTTAATAAAATTTTTAGAATGAAATAGTATGTTTTATTATAGACACATATTAAATACTAATAAAATGGCAAAGAGTATTATAGAAGCACACCAATATTTTAAAATTACATTACAAACATTTAGAGATTACATTTATCATTTCGTATGTATGGAAAGGGAATGAAAGATTAAGATGGAAATGTTAAATAAGAACAAAATTCAACATTGGTCCAGAATTACATACATAGTATCATATGAGCCCAACCATATGGCGAGATTTCTATTTTAAAAAAGCCACATACATATTTGAGTCACAAACATAGTGGGGAAAGTATTTTCGCATCTCTGCTACCTAAAAAAATATTACGACTGATCACACTAAGATAAAGAGCTATAAAAATTCAACGAATGATTCAAAGTATGTGAACTCGCAAGAAAATAAAATATACCAAAAGATTATATTAAATCAAGTATGGATTAGTGCAGGTGAATCACAGTTGGATATTGGTTGAGTCTGAAGCGACGCACAACTTTAGTGCACAAATCATCCATTTGATTTTACACTTCTAGGACATGTTACATATTTATGAAAAAAAACATGATTATGTTTGATGAGCAACGTTGTTCTAGCACTGGTGTATTTTGATATCCTTATAAAATTTACAGTTAATAATAAAAACATAGGGAGTAAAAAATAAGAAGTAACAGTAAACGGCTGTCGAAACTTAAAACACAGTAAGGGACATTTTTTGTAGTAGGTTTTTTTTTGCATTTTTGGACTAAGTAGAATCTACTTAGTCCAAAAATGCAAAAAAAAACCTACTACAAAAAATGTCCCTTACTGTGTTTTAAGTTTGGACAGCTGTAATGCAATCTGTATTAGCAGATGGCATGAACCTTCCACCTTGAAAAGTGGCCGAATGGAATACTGCGAGAGTTCAAGAAAAGGAGTAGATGGATGAAAATATTGCTGTTAATTGAATAAAAACGGTTTGGAGAACTACAAAGTCCGTTCAATGGATGATTTTATTCAAGATGCAAATAGCACCCAAAAAGAGGACACAAAGTAATGATGATGCTATTGATAATGAGAGGGATTAACTCTGATTTTGTAAGCTTAGATCGTTACATCTTCAAGTACTTCATTTTTTCATTCCCATTCAATATGTTATCCCTGATGAGACACGTATTTGCTGGATCAGTTTGAAATTGTCTTAAGCAGATTTTACTTTAGTATGAAAACGGAAGGTTAAAATATAGAGGTCGCTATATAATTGGGCCAAGACGGTAACAACAAAGTTAAATGACTAGATTTGAACATAAATCTTGAATAACACAATGCGAAATCCAAATAAAAAAAGTTTATTACAATCATATCACAAAATTAAGCTTAATAATATATAATATTAATAAATCAGCCTCTGTATAACAATACCTGTCTGAAAATATACCAGAAATATTAAAACTGTCTGAATATAGTGCGAATATATGAGAAGATAATACATAATTTTTTAATTTTCATAACAAATTTTGCTCAATGTCATTTTCCAAAAGCACATTAGCCAAGACTCCTTAGCAGAAAAATCTTAATTTTATTATCTTTCAATATCTGTATAAATATTTCAAATTGAAATGGGATCAATTGAATGGATTGTACCGATATCCAGAATAATATTAACATTGTGCTAAGATTTAAAAAATAATAGATTGCCTGAAAATTGATGACTCTTCAGTCAGCGAGTTGAGGATGAGATTTCGCAAGGTGCACGTGGTCAGGTTTAATATGAGAGAGGAATTATTGAGATCACCGAAAGATGGTAAAAGGTTCTAAAATTAAATGAACAGTGTATGATTGATTGATCTTTGTTCTTTATGTAAATAATAAACTTCAAAAAAACTTATAAAAAATGCCTCATTAGCTTTCAGACAACCTATATTTAAAAATTTTAACAAATATTTTTTACGGGTATTTTAAATACACTTATATTTTATGAACCATATGTATGACATCAGTAAAAGGTTTATTGAAAAAGCTGCTTTTTTAAAAAGGTATTGGTTATTTACTAAAATTTCTTTTTTGATACAATGAAGCATGAAGGTAGGGTCATTTTGTCGTAACGTAACACGTTACGATTCGAGCATTTGTATAGTCAGCACAGCGTTCCGAGTGTTCCATCCATAGTCGGATGCTCGCTACGGGCGACATTATGATAAAATGCTTCGGTCAGACCGCACCTTGAGACACTGTATCATATTGTAGTTTTTTGAAAGTTTTCTGAAGACTAGGCGATGTGTCCTATGCTTCAGGTACCTGATTTAATATCACCTGTTCAGTGATATTAAATCAATATTTAAGTCAGAAATCAGATAATTTAACTCCCCTTAGGAATCAAGCCTGGGACCTCCAGCACATAAGTCAAGTGTGCTAATCACTTCACCACAGAGGTGGATAAAAATAACTAAAAAATGTATGTATTTTTTTCATCTGTGTATTTTGAAAAAGAATTGAGCAAAAACATACTTTGGGTAGAAATGCAAGCTTTAAAAGTTTACAATAATATAAAATTTACAATATCATATATGTACCAATAATTTTTAATCGTAAGACTTTTAAGGGATTTTGATTGACGGTGTAATGCCAATCAGGCCGTATTTACAACCCTACTCAATTTTGAGTGCCTACATTAAGGATAATTACACAATATATTTTTCCATCAAGATTTATATTTTTAAGTGCTATTACAGATATCAAATGAGACCATTTTATCATGGCTACTATCATTAAGATTACATTTATTTTATAGATTAATACAAAAAAAAAAGATATATTTTTCCAACAATAGGACATTATTAAGTAGATGTTAAAATGAATTGGCAATGATGGGACGTTAAGTTAAGACATGATATCTATATCAAAAACAAATGTGTATTAACTATTTTTGAGAAATTTTTATTATTAAAATTTTAATTTTTTTTTATTAATTTATAATAATTTATTTAAAAAAAATTTATTGATAAATTATTTTTCTTCATGAGAAAAATCAGTATTTATTAAAAAGTGATAAATGCCCGAAATGAATTGTTTCAGATTTTTTATATTTTTAAAAGTTACTTTGGGTATGGATGCAGACTTTAAAATTTAAAAAATATATGACTTTTTAGTTTATCACTATCCAGCAAATTATCATTGAATACTAATTTTTTTTAAATTTAATGGAGAATGTGCATCAGATCAACACGCTTAATTTTAAGTGCCAAAAGTAAAGTTAATTACAAGTTGCGCTTTTCCATTAAAATTTATATTTTGAAATGAAATACACATATCCAATAAAACCATTATTCTCATGGCTACAACATCAAGATTACATTTATTAAATTATGTTGCTTAAGAGATATATGTTCCAATAATAAGACTATAATACGGAGATGTTAAAAATAAATTTTCCTCAATTAATTCGAAACCAATAAAAATATGAAATATTGACTATTCATGTTAATTAAATTAAAAAACTCAACATTTATTTGAAAGCAATAATCACCTGAATGAAAAAGTTTTTTTTTTTTAATTTTTATCTATTTTTAAGAGATTTAATTCAATTAAATATACCAAACACAAAATGGGGTACATATGCTGTACCTTACATAAAATTAAATATAATTTTTTTAAATCTCATCAAAGATGAAGAAGAATATGGAAGTCTGGGCATTTACGGGGCTGACGACCGTCATAGGCTGGTTTAAGTGATCACTTTAGACACATGTAACATTCACCAATTCTACCCATTATTGACAACCACACTACTCAAATTCACGTGTGTAAATTGATCACTTAAACCAGCCTATGACGGTCGTCAGCCCCCCTAAAAAGCCCAGACTTCCATATTCTTCTTCATCTTTGATGAGATGTCAAAAAATTATATGAAAATAACTCCTGTAATCGGAGATAATCCAGATTTTGTGAACAAGTATTTGGACACACTCAAAATGTTGTAAAATTAAATATATATTTATATATTAGTTTGTAAAATAGTTTTACACTACATAGAAAAATACATCAAGATAAATTTATTTTAATGTAAAAGACGGTTGAGAAAGCCATTAACGTTACTTTTATATGTAAACAAAGAGATAATTCAAAAATGTCAAAAAGTAATAGATATAAGTAACTATATAAAACAAATCATTGTTTCAAAATCCATTCTTAGTGACGAAAGAAAAATGATACAATACATTTGTAATTTGTTCATAGGTAAGATTCAAAAAGAAAAATGGCATTCTTAAAATAATCTAGAGTCATAAGCTCGTTAAATAGCACACTGATTTGACATAGAGACTATAAAAATATTATCAAGCAGAAAAACACATTTTCAACGGGTTGTTTACAATTAGCGATGGGTCGAAAGTAAGTAAATGAGTTATTCAATTCATTCATTTGTTGGAATGTTGAAAGTCATTAGACTCATGAGTATTCCACTATCTACTACCCATCAATTCGAGTTTAATAAATTATCTTTCAAATCTGAACCACCTCCCTCAAAATTTTGAAAAAATAAAATTTAAGGTGCAATTACCATCTTTGTTTCTGAAGTGATCTATCGGTGACTTTTTGTTTGTTCATTATTTTGTGTATTCCATTCGTCTTGATAATTTTTTATCAAAATGACTCCTGGGATCAGATAAGATGACCAATTATCATTCAAATCTTCAAATCAATCTATAAATCCCATATTACGATATTGATAACTAATAAACTATTCACTGGCACCAAATGAAAAGACCTTTCAACTATTTTTTTTCAACTAAATATTTGAACGTCACCAGATTTTCAGATCTTTTTTAATAAAACGGAGTGTGTACACAAAACACAACATACATTTTATTAAGAGACAGATGGAAAAAAGTAAAAACTTATTTTTTCAGTAAATTTACATACACAAACAAAGAAACACGAACACGGTGACCCTCGACTTTCGCACAATTGGTTTATGAAAATTTGTGCAAATGTTGAATGTTGGAATACATCAATATATATTTGTACATGTCTTTTGGAAACCTATCTTTGAAGATATGATTTGACAATTTCATGTTATCAATTATTAATTTTAATGTTGTTTTTAAAAATTAAACATATTGTAGGCCGGTTTATGTCATACAAATGGCTGATAGAAGCAAAAGATTCAGGGCTTTCAGAACTTTATTTATTTCAGAGTTTTATTATTTAAATATTTTTAATTCTTAAATGACTTCTTAAACAATACAAATAAAATGTCATTTTTTCCACTATTAATGAAAATCATCAAAGAAAATTTTATAAATGTAATAGCTAAAAGTGCAAAAGTATTGTATGTAGAATGTGTGAAAGTCGAGAGCTCCATGAATGCATGTGTATTTTAGAAACTATTTTAATGGTGATATTTTACTTCGAAAACAAAAGAACATTAGTAATTCAACTTGAATTCTTCTTCCTTTACTTTCACCCCTATCTGCATCCAGATGGTACATAGGGTACCACATTGAATCACCTTGGTGACAGCTTGATCTCTAATTACACAATGAGACCTGCACTCTAAATTCATGGATAGGGTGAAACATGTTTGGTGGGATACGAATGAAAGGAGGGAAGGAGTTCAGGGTGAAAGGAAACATAGAGGCGGAGACTGACCGGAGCATTTCGTCGTAACGTAACATGTTACGATGCGAGCATTCAGGCAGTCAGTACACCGAGCCAAGCTGCTCGCCGCTCGTTCCGAATGCTCCATCCGAAGTCGGATGCAATTTTAGGTTAGTACAGGGTTGCCAATCTGTGGGAAATTCCCCAAACTGCGGGGAATTTGTGGGGATTAGCACTATATTAATTTTTTTTCTTCATTTGGAGTAAGCAGTAATTTATTAAAATCACAGAACCAAGAATTACGTCTTCGTCGTCTGACATTTAAACTACAGTACGAATGCAATGTTGCAAAGATTCATACAGATTTTGGGTTATTGATTCAGATTTTCAGATTTTTTGGTGACATACGGCAACACTGAACACAAGGCCACTAGCGACCCCTGATCGCGGTCAGTCAGCAATGCCGTGACGTCATAACATAACATGCTCGCCGCGAGCGATGTTACAATGTTTGCTTACGACGAAATGCTCCGGTCAGTCTCCGCCTTAGGAGGAATAGTGGGTAGGTAGGGAGAACAGCAGTAATGGCTAGAGTACTCGGGGTCGCGTACCCGTATTCTTACTAAATAGCGCTTAAATCTTTAACACTTCTAATTGGTACAAGTTCCTTGAAGATCGAAAATACTTGACTAATTACATTGATGAGGAAAAAAGTAGCTAAACAATTAGCTAATATCACTGTTTATATCAACGACATCTTCAAAATGTTGTATCGCAGGTGTTGGACACCAAGTGTCGTAATAATGAGAATAATACTTGTGTATCTTTCTCGTACAAGCGTTGAGCTTGACTTCCCGATTCCATGATGATTTACCAGGCTTTACAGAAAAAACACAACTAGCCACAAATTAATCTGTAATCCAATGCTTTCATTCCATGTTTTTGTAGATGATACACAAGTGTTGTGTGTCATATCGAAAGTTTAGTCATCGTCGGACTCGTCACCCTGAAATTTAAAATGATTTTACGACATGTGGTAATTAATTAAAAAAATGAATTATTTTAACAAAATATTACCTCAAAATCCGCCAGATCCATGTAAGTCGTTTTTCCAAAAAATGCAAAATTCTCCAGGTAACATTTTGTTTAAAAGATTTGTCCATCTTTAGATAATATATTGTGAAATAGAGAATTTTCCCATTTTTTTGGAATTTTTTTCAGTATTTAAAAAAAAACACGGAACACTAACCGATAATGACGTCATCTTAATTTCTGACCTATCCCCGCTCTCTGATTGGCCGATATGGGTCAGAAGGCAAGTTTCATGAATATAGGGGAATTTGAAATACAACGCTGTTTTTAAGTATTTTTTAGCCGGGTTTTCAAGAATATAAATATTTTAAACAATAAAACCCACAATTGGGATTCCAATAGGGTATTTATTTTTAAATCTTATAAAATTGGATGTGGCGTGTTTTGAAAGTAGGCGACACAAATGTAATATTTTGGTGTAAACATGTACCTACCTTATCGCTGATGACAAAGTGAAGATATAGGGCGATAAAGCAATGACCATTTACATTGGGCCAAGAATCAGAACTCTCATCGCCCGTACAACCGTTACATCTGTAATCGAGAAAAGCAAATAAAATTCCACCGGCCCAAAACCACTTCTATTCCGTTACAGCCCTTCGCACACTGCCATTTCCATTTCACACTACTCGTGCCATACAGAATGATAATATTCTTATTTAGTAGCTTACGGGACATATTTATCAAATTACTTAAATATATTTATAGATTTGGCGTTTAATTTGTAAAACTCAACTTTAAATTATGTAATAATAATAATAACAAAACCCTTATTTGCACCCCAATGGTGCATAGGGCACTGCGTCATATAAACGCAGTGTTATCTTGATCGTTTACACATGAAGGAAAGGCGATCAGCCCCCCGCTTCAGGTACCAGTCCAGGGTAATATTAAATAAATATTATAGTGAAAAAATCACTTTTATTTATTTGACCCCCCCTAAGAATCGAGCCCAGGACCTCCAGAATGGTAGCTGAGCGTGCTGACCATTACGGAGGCGGACATGTAATAAATATTATTAATATGAGTCTACTAAGTTGTACTTTATTGTTTAAAAAAAAAAACATATTAAAATCGATTTTGCGACAATTATTTTGCCTAGTTCTGGCATTTTCAAACATTCGTTTGATTTAACATTCAATACATAATTCAATATAGCGTAATTTTACTATCCAATGGTCAACTTTTCCCACATTTTGTAGGCAAAGTGGGATATTTCGAAGCGAGAAATTGAAAGAAATTACCCTTTTGCGCGGCTGATACACATGGCCATTTCTAAAGCAGCTCCCACATAATACACTTGTCCATTTTCTGCCCGATACCTGGAATTTCAACATTTTGTCAGCGCACACAACTTGTGTATCTGCTCACTCACAAATAGGACGCTGCTATCATATTTATAAATACCATAAAGGTAAGGTAATTTGAACTAAACTACCTCAAGCGCTAGTCCTTGATAACATAAATAGTACAGCGATTAAATTAAAGAAATATTTCAATTTTAACCTCAGAAATTAAAATTTGGATGTTGAAAAGTATCAAAATAAATAAATAAATTAGCATTAATAATTTGAATTACAACACATTCTCTACATTAGAAACACGTTTTATTTAAGAATGTAGAAGCAAACATTGTTTTATATACACAAATACAATAAGAAAAATATAGAGAAATGTGTTTATTTAACGACAAGATAGCGAGAAAAAAAAATGTAAAGCCGAGATGCCGGGGGGTTAATGCATGAATCAAACAAACCTCTGTTTAATAGATGTATCTGAGTTTAAGGGTCGAAGGGAGTTTTCGAGTTGGAATGGAGATGAAAGGCAAGTCATAGTTATCATTGCCGGACCAGTTTCCCACGGAGGCACATGCCAGTACCCGCGGTCCCAGCACGGATTCACAACCTCAAACCCGCGAATGGGGAAGCGAACCCAACCTAAAGACAATTCAAAATTACTGAAACAGTACATATTATGAAAGTTAAAAGGCATCACAGGAACAGCGCTTGAGCAATACACGGAATTTTACTGTCAGGCAGTCCGGTTAGCATGATAAAACGGATGATTGGCTTGGATTGGCTTGTGCTTTTGGCCGTCTTTCTTCGGATCAGTGCGCTTGATCGATACGTAATCCCGGTGCGCGTAAATTCAATCACGCTAAACTGTCGTAGTTGCTTTTATTTAAAAACCAGGCTGCCGGACGGTAAAATTCTGTGTAGTGCACAAGCGCTATAACAGCAGGGCAAGCAAACACGTTTATCCTTAAATTTGCTGATTCTATGAAAAAATACAAGTATTGCAAAAATAATGTTACGCCAATATTACAATGCATCTTCTTATCCGCCACCCACAATGGTGAGTAGGACATGCATCAGAATAATTTAATGTGATCAATCAACACCAGATTATTTACATCTTACCTATTTTGGCAAAACACACATTTAAAAAATTTATGAAATTTTACTAATAACTTCACTTCAAGTATCAATAAACCCATTGGTGTGTTCTTTTGCTCCATTGTTATAGCACAAACTAGTCATTCGCAAGACAAAACATAAAACAAAAAACAAAAAACATAAAAAATTTACTTTTCAAAGAGCAAAAATTGAAAGTTTTAAAGTTACCATAAGGTAAAGGGTTTTCCATTAAGGCTGTAGGGTGTAGGGTAAGATGGTCTTTTGCCATGTATTTTAGCACTAATACAGCTGAATAATAAATCTCTAACAAACTTAATATGACAATATTAGTTTTGTTGTAGTTTTCGGTACAGCTTGGAAACTCCTTATTAGAAAATCCTTTACAAAATTTTGAGACTAAGTGTCAACACGCGCTGAATGTTCGCACAATATTATGTACATAATTGTATTTTATAGAGTAGACTGATCTTTTTTTGAAAATTTAAAAACATTTTCTTTAAGGAACAAAATTAATGTTTCAAAAAGCGATGGCAGTTTATAATAATTTGTATGAGACAAATTATGGTGATGTCTTCCAGGCTAGATGGTGAAATAATGAAAATAATGAAAATCAAGAAAAAGTAAAGACCCACTGCATACATATGCACAGTTACACAGTTAGAATATTGTTATGTTAATCGCCAAATTAAATTACATAAATAGATTTCATTTGAGTAAAACAGGTTGATAAATTAATTATACGTACCATTAGGAATCATGCTGCTAGGTACCGGGTTAAAGCATGATTTGCAAAAACACCTTGGGTATATGTTAGAAAACACCTCAGGTAGGATCATGTCATGCTTATACAAAATCATTTGTCTGAGGTAAGTGCAAGACATGTTATTGACGTGAAATCCTTCGGTCTTGGGATCACCATCCACTACGCAGGCGCCGGTCTGTGCACCGTCGGGAGAGAAGCCATGCTCCTCATCATCAGAAACGTAACCAAACTTACTCATGGTCCGCAGAGATTCTCTCATTTCTTTTCTCTGTTGAGCGCGCATTGCACTCATCTCACGAGGCGTAAGAGTGGTATCGCTTTCGATATAGTCCGCCATAATTTGCATTATTTTGGAAATTTTCCCAATATCCTGTTTGACGGGAGCTGAGAGGAATTCGGGAGCAGACGCTGTAGGCTCGGCAGTGAAGCAAGCGAATTCTTCCGGAGGGTCGATGGGGGGTGACGGATCCACTGTAGCTGCTGGCGAGCTATTGAGCTGCTGAGAAGATAAACTCTTGGAAAGAGAAGAGCTGCTGCCGGCTTTGTCATCATCACTGGAGAACGGGAACGAATGTTGGAATGCAGAACGGGGATTGGTGATCGTAACACCAGCGGGGATTTCAATATTATCGAAACATTTGGTCCACACATTACTGCATTCCTTACGCTTAATGGAAAGAACAGATTTATTTTTTATTTCGACATTTTTAAGTTCATTGGCAACGCAAGGGTTTTGTAACAGAATGTCCAAGCTATCATCGTAAGACAAGCTTTTACTTATGGATGATCCATCGGGCACCTTAGATATGTCCTCAAATCCGTGAAAAAATTCTTTTTCGTGATATTCTAAATCCGCTTTTTCACGTTGCAAAGTGGGCTCATATCCTACAGGAAAATTGTCCTTAACTGCAGCATCAATTTGGTTTCCCTTGACAGTCACCGTGACTGAATTGGACAGATCATCAATCATTGATACTTCCACAGTATCAGCTTCGTCAGGTGAGTTGAAGAAGGAAATCTGAAAAGGGGGAATGTAAAAGTAGAAACCAATATATTTTATTTTTAATCAATCTTTCTTTTTCAATCAATCTTTTCAAATAAAATCCGTATTACCTGTTCACATTTTCCGTAAATGTCGACAATCGGGTATACCTCCCGGAATTTAGGATTTATCTTTACAAAAGGACCGAGATCCACTCCGTCAATAGTTAACTCCAGTTCTCCAGATTCGGAAAATAAAACAGACACTATGGTGCCAACACGTACCTCATCCAAATCTTTTGCGTAATCAGAAGATTTCTGAAAAATTAATTTATTAAATAAAAGAAATATATAAATCTAATACTCTATCCCATTTAACAGCCTTAGTAAGTTGACACTTTTTTCTGCTTGCATAGTTATTTACATTTAATCAAATAAGTTTGAGGCCTGTGTCCCTCAAATTGTCCGCATTAATTACTTTTGATGTTTTAATTTTTTATAAGTTGGTAGCATTGTGATGTATTATGATGCAGAGTTTGAGCGCAATCTGTCATTTAATTTGTTGACAAGATTCGAAAACATAAGTTGGTTCAAAAGTGTCTGGCAGTTTTTACTTTGAAAAAATATATTAATCAATGAATTTGTTCAATATTTTATGTTGTGCATGACATCTGATATGTTGAAGAAAGCTGTTGAAGATTTGCCTCATTCTGGACATCTTTCAACCTCAATAATGAAAAACGTTGATAAAGTAAAGAAATCAGTGCTTGATAATAGTCGTTTCAGTCTAAGAGAACTAGCCCGTGAACTCGACTTCTCTCATGAATCGGCTCAGATTCGTTCCAAAAGACCTCAAACTAGTATTAAAGGTGTGTTGTAATTGAGTGGGTGAAGACATACTAGAACGAGTGAAATTGGACCTCACATTCACCCGACGCATCATCACGGGTAATGAGACTTAAATCTACAAACCAGCCAACAATCATCAGAATAGTGCTTGCCAAACAACATGAAATCTAAACAAGCGAGGAAGGGTTGATCCAAAATTAAGATTCTTCACATTATTTTTTTTATATTTGAGGATTTGTTCACTTGAAATTCCTAATGGAAGGTTGAACAGCTGACAAACAACATTACTTGGGTGTTACGAGGCGAGAGAAACCATTAATAAAAAAAGATCAGATTTTTTTTTATTAACAACTGGAAAAACAATTCATGGAATTTGGAATATGATGAAACGCTGTCTCACAAAGCAGCCATTGCGTCCAAATTTTAAACAAAAATGCGTGGAATATCATCAAACAGCCACCATATTCACCAGATTTGGCTATGTGTGTTTTTTTCCTGTTCTCGGAGTTTAAATTGCCACGTGGAGGAAGGAGGATAGTCTATGTTTAGATTACTTATGGTTTTTGAACAATAATTCAATTATGTTTTGAATATTGAAAGCATTAACTTTGTGGATCATATTGATATATTATTTTGAGAAATAAAAATACTTTGTGTTCTGATCCACTCACATTTTTATTAACCAACTAGTTTCGGCAACAACCTGTTGCCCTCTTCAGGGTTACATTTAGTAATAAATTTTTACTAAATTAATAAATTTTAACATTTAGTAATAAATGTAACCCTGAAGAGGGCAACAGGTTGTTGCCGAAACTAGTTGGTTAATAAAAATGTGAGTGAATGATTCAATTATTGAGAGTACACATATCGCTCACTTCTTTCAAGAACATCATAAATCAAAAACTGTCAATTTTCATTTGTGCATGTTTTTGGAATGCCCAGAAAATGTACTATATCCCAGCAAAAGCGGCATACTTGTAACTAAATATTTACCCGCTACAGGGCAGAAAGTGTTGTTTTTGCATTTTGAAGAAAAGGTATTGTTTAATTATTTTTTTAAATATACTAAATATTTTTCAAATGGAGAAAAAACCTTCAGGTTTTACCTATAAAGATCTGTTGCATAGTAAAAAGTTCAGTAAGTGGTTTGAGATTTATTTTGAATACATTGTATTATATTTTTCAACTTTAAAAACTATCTCCTGAAAAATCAGGTTTTTTGATTTATGACGTTCTTGAAAGGAGTGAGCCATATCGGCAAGTCCATCAATTGATAATATACCTTATATCCATCGAGATACATGGTGTCTTTGGAAACCAACCAGTAACCAACACCAAGGTCTGCAGCTGAAGGTGGCTGACACCGAGGGAGCCAATATCTGCATGCGCCCACCATGAGTCCCGAACACCACTTAGTATTCACCTTTTGTACTACAAACTGAATATTCACACAATTATAAACACAACTTTACAATATACAATGTAAACACAATTTGAACAATACGCATGTTAAAATATATATGTATACATACCTGGTAGGACTGTCCTCGCATTATTTGACGATTGACCACAACCAGACCTTGATTATATCCCCTAATGCGACGGGCGGTACGGGCTAAAAAACAATCATAATTTTAACAATTTTTTTTAAAAGAGAAATATTTGTGTTTTTATTATTTACAAAAATACTTCAATTTCATACTACATATTTCTGCGAGCCTTAAGCGGCTCATAGTTAGAAATAGGTATCAAATTGTGGTAGAGTGGGTTCGTACTGAGAAACTCTAACTCGAGAGTCCGCCACACTAACCACGGGACCACAACCCGACACATCAGGTTATTTGTAGTTCCCATTATAAAAAGCTGTAAATTATTTATTAGATAATCATATTTTGCTGATGTTTATGAGACAATCCAAATAACCTTACTAAGGAAAATTGAATAATAAATCAAATTCCAGGTACATATTAAAAAAATTCAATATATGTACTCTTTTCTTTCATTATCATGCCCATAAAATACAATCTCCTGCTCGTTAATAGATATAAATAAATTTAAGGGCTATTGCAATGTAGTATTTATAAAGTAAGATAATAAAGATAAAAAATAAAATGATTACCGTATAAAATTTTGCTAACTTAGATATTTACAGTAACATAAAGAACGTTAAAAATAACAGCTTTTTTATGAGAAAAATATACTTGTGTAAAAATATTTCCTAATATTTATACGGTTGTCATATTACGTCAATATGGTAAATAAACAATAAACTAACTATCATTATCCATGAGTATATTTTTTCCGTGGTCACAGTGGAATTCCGCAGTATGGAAACCTTCAAAAGGCAAGCTTGGTTTACGTCGGGGCTGAGTTCCTTGCATCATACGGTCAAGGGGAACATAACAGCAATCTAAAAAAATAGTTAAATAAAGTAAATAACTATTCGTTTTACAATGTTCCATTACTACAAAATCCACAAATCCTGTAATACGTATATCTTTTTTTTTAAATAAATGATGGCAGCAATGCTCCAGGAGAGGAAAAAAATACCAAGTGTTTTTTTTTATTCATACTTTTAATGATTATTGTAAGGGTGGT
Source organism: Brachycentrus maculatus (assembly GCF_059751285.1). Taxonomy (NCBI): domain Eukaryota; kingdom Metazoa; phylum Arthropoda; class Insecta; order Trichoptera; family Brachycentridae; genus Brachycentrus; species Brachycentrus maculatus. The sequence continues at coordinate 1,516,488 of NW_028280783.1, forward strand.
GACTGACCGGAGCCATTTAGTCGTAACGTAACACGTTACGATGCGGGCATTCAGGCAGTCAGTACAGCAAGCCGAGCGTTCCATTCATAGTTATGGATGCTCACCGCCAGCAATGTTACGACGTTACATTACGACGAAATGCTCCGGTCAGTCACCAACCTTATATGTACTGGTAAAATCAAACATAATTCTTAGAGTACTTTGATTCTGATATGCTAATTAATGAGTAGTTTATTTTTTTAATTTATTTTGATATCTTAATAAATTAAGTTTTTTAAATTTTTTTATTGTATTTAATATAAGTATTGATACTTGTCCGCCTCCGTAGTGTAATGGTCAGCACGCTCGTCTACCGTTCTGGAGGTCCCGGGTTCGATTCCCAAGGGGGGTAAAATAAATATAAGTGAATTTTTCACTGTAATATTTATTCAATATCACCATGGACTGGTACCTGAAGCGGAGGGCTGATCACCTTTCCTTCATGTGTAAACGATCAAGATAACACTGGGTTAATATGACACAGTGCCCTATGCACCATTGGGGTGCGGATAAGGGTTTTTTATTATTGATACTTTATTTAAAATGTTTTTATTTTTTATTTATTTATTTAAACTTCATGTACAGAAAATAAAAAGTACATTGGCGGGCTTATTGCTAAAAAGCAATATCTTCCAACCGACCAAAGACGGACTAGTGATATTGATCAAAACGTTTGATACCATATATAGCCGTTTGCAATCAGTGGGCAGATAGTACTTGAACAATTAAAAAAAAACATAAATTACAAATTGACATTTAAAAAGAAACATAAATTAACAAAAGACGATAATAAGGAGGGCAAAGGAAGAAGGGAGATTAGGGAAGGAGGTAGAGGGAGGAGGTTTGATCGACAGTTAGGATTCTAATGACAGATAGTAATGTCTCAGACGTTTTTAAAAGTTAATACATATTATTGTCTGATGTAATAGATTTTATCAAAAAACTAAAAAACAATTAATTAACAATTAGACATAAAAGTATTCTAGGATTCTAATGATAAATAGGTAGAATTCGGTAGCAAGTTTAAGAAAGAGAGGAGGGGTCAGGGGAGGAGGAGATGGACAGTTAGGGTTCTAAGGTAAGATAATGATGTTTCAGGCGTTTTTTGAAGGTTAAGATAGAAGGTGCATTTTTTACATGTAGAGGTAGTTCATTCCAGAGTCTAGCCGCTTGGACAGTAAAGGAATTACTGAGGAATGCTGTGTTGTGGCAAGGAATGGAGAGTGTTCTCTCTTGGGAAGAGCGAAGCGATAGACCATGATCAGAAAGGTAAACGAAGTTTTCTACAAGATAAATTGGTGCACTGGGGTCGTGAAGAATGTTGTATAATAGGGCAAGAGATTGTGAATTTATGCGTTGTTTAAAATGAAGCCATTTTAATTCAGTGCGACAGGGTGAAACATGGTCATATTTCCTTAAGTTAAAAATAAAGCGAATACTATGATTCTGAAGACGCTCCAGACGATTGATAAGTTCCGTGCTAGCGTTAAGGTAACATATATTAGCATAACACAGAGAAGATAGGAGGACAGATTGTGACAGATTTATTTTAGCAGTGGGCGGAAGAAAATTTTGTAACCTTTTCAATGAGTGGAGAGTGCGGTAAAATTTTTTACTAACTTCAGTTATCTGTTCATTCCAGCTTAAGTGTTGGTTCATTAAGATACCAAGGTTTTTTACAGTTTTCGTAAAAGGAATTGGAGATTTGTTAATTACTAAAGGTGATAAAGTAGTTAAGTTTAGAAGGGAAATTTGTCTACGACTACCTATAACAATGGCTTGAGATTTTTTTGGGTTGATCAGTAAACCATTATCTTTGGACCAACAAGAGATTGAATAGAGATTAGAGTTTAACGTTTTTATAGCATTATCAACATTTTTGGCATCAGTGTGAAGATAAATTTGAAGGTCGTCGGCGTAGAGATGATAAGAACAACTCAAGTGGGTAGATATGGTGTTTATGAAGATTGAGAAGAGGAGTGGAGAAATAACGCTACCCTGAGGTACCCCTGTGCTTAACCAATTAAACTCTGATGATTTATCTGGCAGAATAACACTTTGGCTTCTCCCATTTAAAAAAGCTGAATACCATTGTATAACTGAATGTGAGAAATTGAGGGAGCTTAGTCGGGCGAGAAGTATATCAAAATCCACAGAATTGAATGCACTGCTAAAATCTAGGAGAGCCAGGATAGTAAGTTGTCTATCATTCATAGCGCGTCTAATATCATCGGTAATTTTGGTTAAAACCGTCGTTGTGCTATGGGCTGAGCGGAAACCTGATTGATATGGGTCGAATAGTTTATTACTATTTAAGTAGCTATTGGTTTGATTAAAAACTACCCTTTCGATAATTTTGGAGAGGGTTGGTAGAATGGAAATCGGCCTAAAGTCTGTGAGTTGTGTGGGTGAAGGTATTTTAGGGAGTGGGATTATGTTAGCAATTTTCCATTTTGCAGGAAAAGAATGTGAAGTAAGTGAGTAGTTGATAATATGAGAGATGATTGGCCCAATGGAGTAAAAAATGAGATTAATCATGGATAAATTAATTCCATCGTATCCACTGGAGTTGGACTTTATAGAAAGGAGAATTTTTTTAATTTCCGCTTCAGTGACAATATTAAATGAAAGAGGTTGGCAGTTGGGCTGAGGGAGGGATTTGATGTGTGATATTGTATTTGATTTGATTGCGCTATCAAGTAGAACGGGAGGTTTGGAAAAATGACTATTTAGGGCATTTAAGTCAATTGAAATATCTACAGCATCTTTAGGTTTTGCAAACCCTTGAGTCTTGAGAAACTTCCAAGAGTCCTTAGGGCTAGCCTGGACCAAAGACTCGTAAAAGAACCTACGTTTAGTACAAATTAATTCAAAATAAAATAATGGAGGTTTACCTAACATTAAAACTCTTATTATGTTTTTTATTGATTTTTTGAGTCCATATCATGAGAGAAGCATTCATTTTCTTTCACATGAAAAAATAATGCTTTTTGAAAAACCAAAATCCATGGATGACTGGGATACTAAATCAGCAAAAACGTACCGAGCGACCATAGAGTAGGACACTGACCCAGGAATAGACAGTAGAAACCACGATACCGGGAAAGAAAATGAACGCTTCTCTCTTACGCTATGGACTCCAGAAATCAATTCAGAACATATAACATGACATTTTGTTAAAAACATTGAATTTAAACACTAAAACCCTTCTTGCTTGATCACGGAATTGCAAATTAACTTTAGGATTGCATTTACTACTCGCATAGCATGTCTGAAATAATATAATTGAGAAAACATTCGCAAATACCTTCACTGTGGTATCCAATCGAGTCAATCATGTGGACACTGTGGAGATGGTCTTCAGGACCTCCGCTCATGTCCAGTTGTCCATCCAAAGAGGTTACCCGAAGACCCTGAGGAGGTCCTACTAACTCAATCACCACAAATACTTTCTGCAAACAAAAAAATAAGCCATGTTCTATTACCTTTGTGACTTGCATATTATGGAGCAAATCTTTAATTTATAATATCCATACTAGGGGAACAGTTTTTATGTAAATCTGTAGTCATGAAATATACAAAATTATTACATATCATGGTAAACTTACATCAGGAACGTTTTCGAAAATAACGCCACGCTCGTTAGAATTGATAATCAAACAAATGGCATCGGTGTATCCAATTCGTCGCAGTGCAACAGTATCCTTACTTTTCAGGGTCTTCATATTGAATGTCACTATTTTAGTATTACTATTCACATTATTCTTCACAAAGTTTTCTAAAATACAAAATTAAATTAAATTTAATTTATAATTGTTTTATGCTTTGTATAAAACAATACCATATTACACTATGTAAATTATATAATGTACTCATTTCATGAAGTAATAATAACCTGTTGTCGAGTGAATTATTAAATTCATTTTAGCCACCCATAAAAAATGAAAGTGGAATATGTAAGTGAATATTAAAATCTTTGAAATGCATATGTAATAACATGACACATGCATCGTGAAATGAGCAAACTAACCATCAATGTAATAAGTGAATTTTGGAAGTCCTTCAATGCTCGAAGGAATGCTGCTATTGACGTGAGCATTCAGAATATTGAAATCAGTGACACCAATTTTCATCGACCCCGTGATTGTGGTATCGCACGTCATCAACTCGACCTAAAACCCAACAAAAAAAGTCAATAAACAAATTTTACACAAGGTTAAGTAATATTTAAAACAACATTGACAAATATTCTCTTTGTCAAACCTCGAAGATTTCATCAGGTTTCAAAAGGGAAGAACTGAACACAAGTTTTCCCGTCTTTTCATTGTTATTCACTAGTGCTCGAGACCCATCTTGGTGCACTTTGATGTTCGGCCCGCAGTACTCGGAGAACCTGAAATCAAATCATTGTGACAATGGTGCATGGACACTTATTGCTACTTAGAATCAGAATGAAAACTTTTTATACGTGTGTTGTTTCATTTGAGAAGATCCGGTGTAAAGCATAAGCGAATTTTCTGAGTTGGCAAACGCTCTCGGCTTTGGTGGTGTTATGGTAACCTGTAATGCAAAACAAAATATTTAACTAACTATTTAATTCCTCAAACTTTATCAACAAACACCACTGCGCATACCAACAATAAGTAGGGGTAGGGTATGGGTCTATATAGGATAAACGAGTAACTGAGGGCATTACAAGATATTCGTTGAGTTGACAGTTAGAACACCTGGCTCTTAAAATTAGCACTTTACAGAACTTGCAAGATATATTTCATAAAATATTTGTATTTTTTTTACCTGTGTACACTGACCACTGAGATCTACAACTGCATACATATTAATGCTCTGAATATCCCAAGCTTTTCCTTGATCCACACCATCAACATAGTAATGCACACTCCTGTCTGCGTGGCGCATGATACCTTTAAAAAGTATATTCCAAAATCAATTGTTAATATGTGGAAGTTGTGATTTATCTGTATCGTGAAATATTCACGGGATAATCAATAAGGATAAGTCTTGGCAGTGCAACACAATCCACGTTATGTATAATAACGATTGGGAGTTAAGAAAGTAGAAAAGTATGACGTATAAGTATAAGTTTAAATGTAAATGTTTTTCATACCGATGAGTGTTCCAATGGGGACAGTATCCATGTCAAATGTGTAAGATCGTTGGATCTGTGTTTCGTTATTGCACAAAGAATTTCCATCCAACATATAAACTTCTTTACACAGTTCAGCGGGAGTGGGTGGCAGAACGACTTTTGTTGGAAATACAGTGGTCAAGCCTAGAAAACAAGTTAAAAAAAAAAACAAAAAATACTTGTATTTTGCAAATTTATATCTTAATACGTACATGTAATTGTTAACATATGTTACATATTTACCAATGGCAATCAATCCACGGCAATTAAATTCCTTATTATCAATTCGTATTTGAAACATTTCAAACTCTCGAAGGGGTCTGTTGCTGAGAAGGATATTATCGCGGGTAATCCTCTTCTTGTATCTGTATGCAATGTCTCCATTTCTACCAACAGTCACATTATTACCGCAGATGCGGTGGAATGCAAGCTCCCCACTGAAAATTACAAAAAAATATATCCTTGCTATAGCAAAAATGAATATCGCGATAAGTGTTACATTTAATTGCAATATATAATGGTAACTCACCCGTGCAATGTTGCATTAGAGTATGATGACTGCAGAGATTCCGGAGGGCTCGGCGATTGGATGATAGAAGCTTGCGCAGCTTGTCCATAAAGATCTGTAACCAATCTTAAATCGTTACAATACGTTCGGTAAACCTTCACCTTTGTTCCTCCGGTATGTACCAAATATTAATATGAAACCTGTTTATTGGATATCTATCATGTAATGAATTTGTAGGCAATTTAAATGTAGTGCGTGGTAAAGAGGTGCAAGGACGGAAAAAAGGCGATGCGTGGTGGTTTGATGATGTCAAAGAATTAGTGAAAAAGAAGAATGCGTGGTTAAATTGTAAAGCAGCAAAGAATAAAAACTCCACTGAGTATGAATCGGTTAAAAAAGTGCACAAGGAATACAAAATGAAAGTTAAGCAAGGGGTGAGTGAACGAAAACGACTGTTGGGAAAGGAAGAAGGAGGAAAAATTACAAAAACATTCTTTAGAAACTCACCAATGACTCCGTAGATCCCTTCAGGTATTCCACTTGTGGCCGGACCTTGATCTACACCATTGACAAAGAAGCGCAATGTCCCACAGGATTGACGCATCACTCCGACGCGGTCTCCAACCTACAGAATATTAACCAACTAACCATCACGCCGCTTTCCACGGGGGTAGGCAGAGAGAATAGAACGCCACACCACTCTATCTTCGCCTATTCCACGTTCCTGCATCTCCTCATACATACCCGCCGATTATTTCGACTCCTAACCTGACCGCTTTTAAGTATTTGGCATACCTGATCGTGCCAAGTTTTTCTCGGTCTTCCTCTGCTCCTTTTTCCAACTACATTCGCCTCATAAATTTGTTTTACCGTTCTTTCCTCACTCACTCATTCCACATGTCCAAACCATCTCAACACACTCTTCATAATTTTATCTATAATGCTTATCTCAGCCTTGCATTCCCTCCTTATTTCACTATTCGAACATCCATCATACATCATTTTGTCGCACATTCTTCTGAGAGATTGTATTTTGACTGCATTCAGTCTACTTTCATCCTTCTTTTGCCAACTAAATGTTTAACTTCCACACATTAGGGTTGGAACCAGAACTCCAATGTGTACTGCCAGTTAAGCTTTCGCTGTTAGGTTTTTATTTGCAATAACTGATTTCAGTGAACCATTCACTCTGTTCCCAGCATTCACTCTCCTTTCTATGTCTTTACCAATCTTTCCATCCCTAGAAAACATACTTCCCAATCAGCCATTTAACACTTATTTAAATTTAGCTTTATAGCGTGGGTTAAGTTAAAAATTACTCACAACAAGCTGATCCAAGCTACTGGTCGAGTACTGTTCACGGACTGTCACTCGATTATGCATAATACCAATCCCAGTCATCATCCATGTACCAGATCTGAAAATTTCAGTTTGAAAAATAAAACAACAATACATTTATATATCTTCTTCTTCTTCAAAACCCTTATTCGCACCTGATGGTGCATAGGAAACTGCATCATATGAACCCAGTGTTATCTTGGTTGTTAACATACAAAAGAAAGATGATCATCCCTCCGCTTCAGGTACCAGTCCAGGATAATATTGAATAAATATTAGAGTGAAAAAATTACTTGTATGTAATGAATTTTTTTGTTATCCCTGTAAATGAACTCAATCAACTAATTTTTATTGAAAAGCATAATAAATAGGAGTAGGGTTTTTCATGATAAAATTAACTGGTACCTGATATATGAAAAGATTCGTTAGTTACCGGGTACCTAATAGGCATTTTCTCCTTTACTAAGCTTTTTTAAAAAGTTTAAGTAAAACAGCATATGTGAAAAAAAGAAACAAACTGCTGTAAAATTGTAAAGTTTTTCCTCAAATTTAGTAAATATTTATATTTGTTATGGTGGAGACTGACCGGAGCGTTTCATCGTAACGAAACACGCTACGATGCGAGCATTCAGGCAGTCAGTACACCGAGCCGAGCGCTCCATCCATAGTTTCGGATGCTAGCTGATGCTCGCCGCGAGCAATGTTACGATGTTATGCTACGACGAAATGCTCCGGTCAGTCTCCACCTTTACAAAGCTCAGGGATTTGATTGTTGATTGTTGTTGAGGACCTGACAAGGCACATGAAGAAGGAAGGAATTTCATGAAACCCTTATTAGCTCAGCACTTGGTTTACTAACTTCATATTGGTCATGGTGAAGGGGAACTCCAAATCACTGGGAGAGTGCAAAGTTACTCCAATTTCAATGGAGCCGGCCCATTTGGTTATTATTTTCTCTAAACGGACTTCAAAGAGCTCATCGGGTTTCAGAGGGCGGTTGGTCAAGACTACGCCATTATTGAAATCATCCGTTGCACTGAAATAAAAATTATATTACTTATTTTAATAATTGTACTGTTTTCAATCAATTTGTAGGTCTGTAAAAAGGACACACTGAAAAATGTTTACCACAAATAAATTTTTATAAGAAAATATAAAAATATTAAAGAATTATGACGTAGGAGTTGAAATTACAATGCCGTTATCTACATGAGTAAGTCAAATGTAGATGAATTTGACTTCAATTTTGTTTTATAAAAAACAAATACCCTTTTATTGTTTTTAACATTAACTTCCTGACAATATGGATTTCGCAAGTCGTTAAAAATAAATATTCAGAATCGAAATTACATCTATCTGCACTAAATATTTCTACGTACATAGTTTCATTGTAATTTCATCCGGAGATTCAACATCAAAATTCGGGAAAAAACATTATTCTTTTATTTATTAAAACTTAACTTGACCATTTAACACAACATCAAAAATGTAAGGAATATATCATGTTTTTATTTTTTTAGGCGCATTTTTATGTCACCGCATAAAGTGTTAGTTTTAAAAATGATTACTGTAGTGGAAGGATGTAATAATAACATACCATGGTCGGTGAGCCGTCTGGCCATTGTTGATGACGACAGCGTGAGATCCGCAGTTGGGATGGAAGGCCAGGATGTCGTTGGCACAGAAAGGAATGTGCTCGGGGCGAGAAGGCCCAGCGGGCAATGGTGGAACTAAGCAACAAAAAAAAACATTTAAATAAGGCAATATTAACAACAAAAATCATATATTATGTGACTTTATCCTTGAATTTAACCTCTCAGAACATTATCGTCCAAACTAAATAAGTCTCAAAGGAGTAAAGTTTACATTTATGATTTCAGCAACACAAAAATGGGTATTGTAGTGACAATTGTGTACTCCCTTGATATTCTGGTACAATTGTCTATAATACCAACTTCACAATGGAAAAATAATATAACACATTTACTATACACATCTTAACAGATATGAATAGATATCTTAACACATTGTAGTCGGGCGCTTCGAACAATAGACTCTAGCTTATAGCGGACGTTTTTCGCGATTAGCGCAAAATATATCGCTTTCTTAAAAATTGACACAATTTCTAAACCAAATAATATTTTCGATTGAAATTTTCAAAGAAATCATACATGACATTTGATCATCAAAAATAAATTATAAACATAATTTTTAATTAAGTATTCCGTATTTCACAATTTAAGAAGCATTGTAAACTCTAAAAAATAGTCTTCCCCTCCGAGGTATCATTCCCTATAAAATGCTAATATATTCAAATAATAAAATACCAACAGTGCGAGCGGTATGAAAAATAGTCCAATACGTAAAATGACTCAAACTAAACTGGAGATTGAGATCACATAAAAACTCTAGATTTCTGGCGATGCCTTTACAAGCGACACACTAGCCAATCCGGACAAGGCATCTCACATAACGACAACAGACTGTCGCCTAGCACCCAGGTAGCAGATTACCCTTCAACGCGTTTTATTTCACGCTGATAACAAACCCGTATATTGCCGTTTCCCGCCGATAACCGACAGTCGACAAAAATGGCATTTGCCGTGTCCCGCAGTTGACCGACAGTCCGCGAAAAACGGCAAATGCCGTGTCCCGCCGACAATGTGTTGATAGCAAATTTGTAAGAGAATATGGATGTTTGAGCATTTCATATCACTTGACTTTTGAATGCTGGGCAGAATGGTAAATGAGACACAGTGTAAAAAGTGATTCATTAAACAAGCTTTTTTTATACAAAATGAATCAAACAAAAAAATGTATACCTTTTGATGGTTCTCCTATCTCGAGAATATTCGTTATGTCTTCATGTTCCTCAAAGTCCTCTCCATCTGGATCCATGATGGAAACCTACAAACATTAATTGTAATATAAATATAATTATTTATACAACACAAAAGTAAATACAATAAGTCCTCTACTTGCGTGATTTCAACTTACGTGAATTCGTACTTACACAATATCTAAAAAAAGTTTATTTATTTATGTTCTTAAGTCGCTTTTTTACATATTACATAAACTATTGTGTTCATGGGTTAGTAAGAGAGGGAAAAAACATGAAAATAATGTTTCTTCCTGGAGGAAGAAACATTTGGAAATACAACCTCCATTTTATAACCAAAGCACCAACGTGTAATTTATACATCTAAAAAGTATTACTTACGAAACATATTCAGGCAGGCAGTCAGAACTACTGATGGAGAGAATAGGCCAAATCTTTAACCCTATTCTGGAAAGAGTTTAATATTTATAAAGACGTTAAAAATATTGGTGTTGCCTGAAATGAAATTTTAACATCTACGATGAGTAGCGAAGGAATAAACTCATTCCCAAATTGACCAAGGATAGTATTCAAACTGTAGTAGAAGCTGAAATTGAAGGGGGTGACAATGAAATTCGTGAACTTTTTGAAATTATTAAAGAACTGAACCAAAATCTGGAAGAAGAGGATTTTTGTCAATTTAGTCAACAGTTATTCAACATAAATGAGCAACGAAGTTTTGATGGGACCCAAGGAACTGAGAAGAACAGAAAGAACATGAAAGACCAAACCAATTTTAAACCAAGAAGATGACTCAATTTTTTAATTTGATTGCAAATGGATTAGCTGGCTTGGAAACTCGAGACCCTGATCCAAAACAATTTACGGAAGTTTCAAAATCAGTGAACGATGCTTTTGATATTTATACCATAGTTTATGAAGAAAATAAAAAGGCTACAACGCAAACAACACTGGATCAGTACTTTGATATGTAGTTTGTACTGAAATGTAACTATGTATGCACACAGAAATGATTATGTACATATCTGACTAAATAATAACTTCAATAATAAAAGAGTTTCATCATATATTCTATATGCATTATTATTTATATGCATGTAGATCTATTCTGTTTTCACATATGTAGTAAATATATCGTTTGAACTAGCGCGTATTATTACATATACAAAAATTCACAAATTTTTCAAATTACCTTTGAAAGAGAAAACCTTTGGAACGAATTAATCATGTAAGTAGAGGACTTACTGTAGAGAAGTATAAAATTATGATGATGCATATTTTATACAGAATTTATGGAGAAGACATATATAGTTAAATAACAGTAGGTACAAGTTTACCTTTACGGTCATTCCATACAAATCTACCACGCCCCAAACTTGTTGGTTTACTTTGGAAACTGCGACTCCTTGATCGAGACCGTTTATAAAATAATGGAGATTTCCATTATTCTTGCGGATGAGACCAACTTTATCACCAGCCTAAAATTCGAGAAAATACATTTACTACATGTACTTTTTGGAAATACTTTCAAAGAGGCAATGAATTACAACTGTTTACCTGAAGTTGGTCAAGGTTAAAATTTCCATATTCACGACGAGTACCTCTTCCATTTGTCAATATTCCACATCCAGACATCATGATAGTGCCGGAGCGCATGTTAGTCATCGTAGCTGGGAACTCCATTGCGCTGGGATTGTGGGTGGTAACACCGACCTATGATACCAATAATATGTCAACAATGGTATACTTAAGGATATTGTTGACATTCCAAACTGCCGACAGGACAGGGTGACTCGCCCTCCAATACCGACTTGTGTTCACTTGACCTTAGCACTTTATGAAATAGTATAGCAGAAATTGGCATATGTCACTCACATCCTTTCGGCTGGCAACAGTCTAATTTGATTGATTGAGTAAAATGCATTTTATAATTTATAATATTGTATTTTTATTTATTTCTAGCAGATTGAAGAATAAAAATTTCACACAAAAATAATTCTAAAAGAAATGGCAAAACTTTATTTTTTCTTTGAAGTAAAATAATTATTATAGTCAATTTAAAAAGAATAATCTCACCTCAATACTGCCACTCCATTTATTGACTAGGCAGTCAATCCTGATTTCGAATAATTCGTCATCATATAGGTAGCGATGAGTCATTACCACTCCATTGTTGAATTCATCAAGGGGATGGCGACGTTGAGCTGTCCTGTGATGGTGAAATATTTTAAGGATATGCTTGGTTCCAAAAACATGGTATAACTCATTCCTATTAACTTTTAAGTAGTCTTCAGTTGAAAAAATACAATTTCAGAATTGAATTGACTGAATTATTAATCAAGAGTTAACCATAGTCACGGTACCATATGGCATGGCTAACATCCATTATTACATGGTTGATAATTGACCATGGATCTTGCCACCATGCCTCAGTATCTCACAACATATTGTGACATTGTACAACTCAATGAAGGTTAAAGAATAGATAAATTTAAAAAAATTATTACAAGCAACAAATTCAAAATTAAATAAGGCTAACTGTGCATCTAAAATTACCTGCGACTCGCACTCAGCTTCACCAAACTTCCAGTCCTCTTATGGAAGCGTAATTTGTCTTCCGATTTTGGCGACTTTCCTAAAGAAAAGAAATATGTATATATTGGAAAAAAGCATAACATTCTTGTGTATATTGTTATAAGCTAATAGGAATGCTAGATTTGGGAAAATCAATAATAGGCGGCACACATGAACAATAACTTTCTTCTCATTAGGAATATATAACAACCTTTCGGAATCGCTCCCTGACTTGTATTTGCTCCAGCACTTGATGGCTGGTTGCACAGAAAATTCATTTCTGAGAGAATTTCGAAACGAGAGAATATTCTGTCCTCGTTCCGCATCTTCGCCTGAAAGTGAAAATTAGTATTTCTAATACGTATTTGTATTATTTATTTCCATCATATAAAATTAAGATCCTCTATTTCATTAATTATTATAACAAAGTTCTCTGTAACAAGGTAAATTAGGAAATTGGAAATAATCATATTCTGAATGAGAATGATAATTCAGATTTAGTACAAAATTAGCGCTCAATTGGACAGTAATATTTGTGATATTGCATGGGGAAATTAGGATGATTGTAAAAACTTTAACCTGGGTATGGACGGATACTTGGTAAGCTAATCCGCATAAATCTATGACCCCATAGACGTTTTCTGGGAGATCCTTCGCTGCGACTCCTAGACTCACTCCATTCACAAAATATACCAGTTCACCCTACAACACAATATCACGATTTAAGAAGTCTTTAAATTGCATATTATAAGATAGAAAACCATGATGTTACAGAGGACGCTTACTTTACAGTTCCTCACTATTCCAACAGTATCACCCACTTTCATTGAGTTAATATTTCCACTGAAACGAACCCCATCAAGACTTTTGTTGTTAGCAATCCAATCACCAAACAAAAACTGTAACGGAAAAAAATATTTATTATAAATCTGTTAATTATAAAACAGCATGGACAAAAAATATATGATCAAAAAATTATATTTTATCATCAATATACAGAGCTTAAAGTATAGTAAAAGCATGAACTATGCATTTGGGAAATAACATAAAGAGCTCTATAAGTGTAGTGATGATATTGATAATATATTTTTGGTTTTCATATTTTAGCATAATGGTAGAACGAACAAAGCGAAATGTGAATGTCGATATCTTCACTTTAGACTAGTTTTTAGAGCCTTTTGCATTTCTCTCTCAAATACCTAGTATGTGCTCTTACTGCACTTTGGGTTCTTTACGGCAAAATAAAACCACAAATCATCTCAATTTCATTTTGAGAAATAAAAAGACTTGGTTTTTTGATCCACTCACATTTTTATTAACAACCAACTAGTTTCGGCAACAACCTGTTGCCCTCTTCAGGGTTTCATAAATTAAACCCTGAAGAGCGCAACAGGTTGTTGCCGAAACTAGTTGGTTGTTAATAAAAATGTGAGTGGATCAAAAAACAAAGTGTTTTTATTTCTCAAAATAATATGTTAATACGATCCACAAAGTTAATGCTTTCAATATTCAAAACATCTCAATTTTCACTGCAATTCAGATTGTTCTGAACATTGGTTATTAGCATTTTTTGATAATAAATCTAACACACGGCATAATAACAAAAAAATAATATTTAATAAAACTTGATATTACAAAAAAAATGATGTCCACAGATTTTGAAACAAATGGCTTCTTCTTCAAATCTAATTTGTCTGCTTGGAAACCGGTCGACATTATAATTAAAATATGGAGTCCACTATGATTTATTTTTTGTGAATATATTTTTCCAATGCATTGAGAAAAAACAAACTTAAGTTTAAAATAATATAGTGTTTTTTTTAGAGGTATACAAAATAAAAAATAAAAACATTAAAATGTTAATGTCTATGATATTGGCTTTGTTTCATAGATAATTTTATGCCATAATTGTTTCAATACGATTTCAGTCATATGAGCACTACGGCTAGCTCGAATGAAGCTCAAGGACAGTTCACAGTTCCATTACGCCCTCAATTATGCCCTCATCAAATGTTTCCCGCACTAAATTTATGTTGCACCATCTTGTTGAAACCACAGTTCTGTCACATCATTGCCATTCAACTGAGGTACGAAGAAATCAGTAATTATGGCTCTACAGCGTCCTCCATTGACAGTAACATTCTGGCCAGCAATGTCTTTCAAAAAAATTGGACTTTTAAAAATTGGATGGATGTAAGAGCATCTCGACAAAGGCTTCTTCTTTTTCCACTCCGAATTCGACAATTCTGCTTATTGGCATGGTCATTTAACAAAAAATGTGCCTCATCAGTGAACAAAATCTTGCGTTGAAAAAGGGGATCAAGCTGAATATGGTTTTCGGCCCATTCACCGAACCTATGACGCACGCATAATGGTCATTCAGTATATTCATTGTGAGAGTGCACAACCTACTGACAACAAATCAACTGTCAAATTGACAGTCTATAGAAACAATGTTGCCAATTTAAAAACCAAACCTCTTAAATTTAAAAACAACCTATATATCAAAAAACGTTGTTAATGAGAATTCTGACTATTAATCATATATGTGTTTATTTATTATATCTTATTGTAAATATATCCTTACCCAAGTATTAGCCACTTTGTGAAGGCCTTCAATGTTTTTTGGAAGCAATGATCCCAGATTAGGATCAAGAGTTGTTACTCCCACTTTCATCAAATGCTTCCGTGTTCCCTCATTCTGTGAACAATTCAAACCAGTTGCCAAAGATAAAAAAAAACATTTTTCAAAATTCTATCAATGTTTTTTAATTGAATAATGAGCAAGAATAAAACAAAAATGCATCACCATGTATAAATGATGAGGCATTGGTGATTCCGGACTCGATGAAAAAATCTGAAATCGAATCACAAAGGGAAGATAAAATATATTCTTAAATGAAAAATAAATGGCATCCATTTTGTATCCATGTTTGCAAACCATTTCATATGGTATGAAACAGTTGGTTTTAATCAAAAATAGAAAGTAAATGGGTAAAAGTTTATTATTTTTAAGAATTGAAAGGAAATGTTTCAGTTGGCATCTATTTAATTTCAAAACAAAAAGTACTTGGATGTGGTTGAGAAACAATTTTTAATGCTATTAATAGCAGCAGAAATCAAAATAACTTTGCTTGTTAGGTGGTTTGCTACAACAATATGTTTTATCATTACAAAGAAATTACAGGAATATCTACAAGAATCAATAAATAAAAATTGTTTTCTCTCTTAAACATACCACTTAGGATCAAAGAAAAACGTGTATTGTTATTTAAAGTTTCGAAAGAAAACTGATCCATCTTGTTTCCAGTCAGAATTCGTATTTTTTCAATATTTTTTTTTTCAGTGTGACTAAAATGTTTCTATTGAATATTGAAAATGATATTTTAAATCATTAATTGAGCTTAAAACTATTATTATTTTAATATTTAAAGACAACGTATGTCTTCTTCTTCTAGAAACATTCAATATGGCGGGAATAAAAACATGTTTACTACAAATATTGCACACAATAAAGGAAAAGTATTTAAGGGTTGTTTACAGCAAAGGATAAACGAATATTTTCCTTCAAGTAATAGAGTAACGTCTTACCTTTTTTAATATCCGTACATAGAAGGGAGAAAGATCGCTCAGTGGATCTCCACTAAGCAGGAGAGTGTTCTGGGTAACATGGGGAACCTTTTCGGCGACGTAGCGACCATCCACCAGCCTTATATTTTCCCCACAATTCGGATGGAACAACATAGTTGCGCCTCAAATGAAGTTACAGCTGTGACGAACTCTGAATGTCTGAGAAATAGACGTAAACGTTTCCGATATCGGCGAACAGACGAGGGGAACCCTCGAGCGTCGAGAGCATGCGAGCTGATCCGAGAGTCCAGGTCTCGGCGGATAACATGGACGCGAACATACGCTTAACTCCCGGGTTAAAATAAAGGATGTTTATAAACTCCCACCTGTGCCGTATTGCGATTCGCAAATGAAATTATTGATTTTTCCCAATCGTTATAGGCGCATGACACCGGCGTCCGCGGCGCCTGCCGTTTGTTTGAATTCCGTAGTACTGTCAAAAATATTTGTATTTATTGTCTATAGATTTGACAACTGTTGCTCAACAGAAACACTATGTTAGTATCCAAAATAATGGAACAAAAAAAATAATTTTAATTAAGGTAATTTTTTTCTACTATTATGGTAATTTTTGTTTTGTGAAATACAAACTATTATAAGGACAAACAAATAAAATAAGTGAAATAATATTCTTGTCTATGGTTAGTGGTTGCTATAGTAACGCCGGGGTTGAAAACGGCGGCAATTTTGAAACAAATTTGGATTGTTATACTGTAGTAACATGTCGCTCACTCCTTTCAAGAACGTCATAAGTAAAAACTTGATTTTTCAGGAGAACGAAAAGTTTTTAAAGTTTAAACATAAAACACAATGTATTAAAAATAAATATCAAGCCACTTATTGAACTTTTTACTGTGCAACAGATCTTCTTAGGTAAAGCCTGTTTTTTCTCCATTTGAAAAATATTTAGTATATTTAAAAAAAATTAACTAAGCAAAACCTTTTCTTCAAAATGCAGAAACAATATTTTCAAAAGTTATAATACATATATATATATATATATATATATATACATATACATATATATATATATATATATATATATATATATATATATATATATATATATATATATATATATATATATATATATATATATATATATATATATATATATATATATATATATATATATATATATATATATATTTATATATATATATATATTTATATATATATATATATATATATATATATATATATATATATATATATATATATAAATATATATATATATATATATATATATATATATATATATATATATATATATATATATATATATATATATATATATATATATATATATATATATATATATATATATATATATATATATATTATATATATATATATATATATATATATATATATATATATATATATATATATATATATATATATATATATATATATATATATATATATATATATATATATATATATATATATATATATATAAATCCTGGATTATATTCACATCCTCGAGAAAAAAGCAAATTTGTAAATAAGTAAATGGCAGCCGACAGAAAAGACTGGAGAAAGTTTGTGGACTCCATACGCTCCACATAGGGATCGGATATGGTTTAATATAATATTGAATTGCAAACAGATTTGGCTTTCGGGAAAAAATATCGTTGTAATGGCTCTTTGGCTAGTAAGTTTTCCGAATACTGCTCTAGGTTCAACTCCTGCTCTGCCAATACTTTATTCCTAATTTCAAACACAACAAAAACACACAACACAACAATATAAGCTTAGTCTTACTTGAAAAGAGTAACGAATTGAAATACATATTTGTGTAGGTATATGATAAGAAGGCTAATATTTTATTGAATGTTTTCCGCAAATACTTTGTGGCACATTTTATAAACTTTATAAAATTAATTGACTTTGTTTTCACTACT
Organism: Brachycentrus maculatus; assembly: GCF_059751285.1. Taxonomy (NCBI): domain Eukaryota; kingdom Metazoa; phylum Arthropoda; class Insecta; order Trichoptera; family Brachycentridae; genus Brachycentrus; species Brachycentrus maculatus. Next base: position 1,534,469 of record NW_028280783.1, read on the forward strand.
TTTTTATTAATACAATTTAACCTACCGGTTTCGACAAGAACCTTGTCATCAGGGTTTATTTTAAATCAAAAACATTATAATACTCTCACTATCTCACACTCCACTCCAATTTAGGATTTTTATGGAGTGTGTGGAAGTTTTCGGTAAGAGTATTTTAATGTTTCTAATGTTTTAGAATTAAAATAAATCCTGATTATGACAAGGTTCTTGTCAAAACTGGTAGGTTAAATTGTATTAATAAAAAAAAGTTGTGAAAACAAAGTTAATTAATTTTATAAAGTTTATGCAAATATTTCTCTAAAAATGGGCATACCATCGTACCTATTAGTCTTAGGTAGCAAATCGTTTAGTCTGAAGGTCAAGCAATTAGTTTATTCCCGGGTCGTGTTGATTTTTTTTCATTTTGAATACAGACATTATAAGTAAAAATATTTTTATTATGTCTCGAACCAAATAGCTGTCGCGAGGCAAATTAAAGTTTTTCGGTGTCCGGTACCAAAATTTTGAACAAAGGATTATTTGTTGGAATATGAGTTATGGGTGGCCATTACAATGGCTATGGTTTTAGTTAGGTCGCTGAAGATAATAAGGATGAATGATGGCTTCTGGCGAACGTACTAACTAACCTACGCTCGCAGTCTCGCACACATGGAGAGTCCATAATAGCTCTGGATTCAGTAAATATATCCATGTATTCGTAAATTTTATGTACTGGTTTACAGTCCCGACAGCGCCAAGTTAATATTAGATTACTGAGCTAAAAATATTTCGTAGCTTGTACGCAAGTTAATATTTCCTTCGGCTCGGTTTTTCATTCAATTTAAAGAAAATTATTCAATATATAAAAATACGTATGGATACTTTTGTTTAATTTTGGAATGATATGATAATGCCAAGGCTTTTGTCGAAACCGGTTGGAGAAAAGTACCTATGAAAATGTGGTTAAAAACCAAGTTGTTTTATATTATAAAGATATTAATGGCGTTCCAATTTATTTCTGCGCTATGCGCGTAATGTCACAACTCTACTCCCTTCATTTTATATTCCTTAGATTCCATTTTGTCATTTATTACTAGGAAACAAAATATAGGCACGTGGTGCACTTCGACTCTTTTATTTTAATTAGCGCTTTCGCAAAAAGCTGGCCATCTTCACGTTGATAAAATTATGCAGTTTGTGAACAGAAATATATCGGAGAGGAAAAGGAGTTATCAGGTGATATAACGCTCAGGCAGTATTATTCTCAGAACGAATCCAAAGTATTTCGTCTTTCTCTCTTTTAGGACTTCCAATATGAGGGTCTGCTGCGTTATTTTTCTCACGTCCTCGCTCCGGACGAAGTCGTGCCATCTTACACCCAATATTCCCCTCAGCACCTACTTTCTAAACATTGCAATTATTTTCTCAGAACTTGGTAGTGGTGGTGAGGTGCCACGACTCGCACCCGTAGAGCAGCACCGTTAGGATGCAGACGTTAAAGAGGCGGCACTTGGTTTTGGTCGAGTAAAGCAGCGAGTCCCAAACATTACACATTTTAGTAAATATGGCTCCTACTATTCCAAGCAGTATACTGTATTCAGTTCCTTCTGGACCCTACTATCCTCCACCATGTGTGTTCCGAAGGTATTGACTCGTACGAGTGCTGGTTCCTCGCAAGTAACACATCTCGCTCCAGACAAGCCGAGTTGCATATGACATAGGTATTGTTGGCATTCAGTCCTAGGTCTAAGGAGTTTATTTGAAGGGAGTCAATCATCTCTTACAGGGCTTCGATGGATGTTTCCATTAGAACTGTATTGTTTGCTTGTTCTGACTAGGTTGACATTCGTAGGATAAAGTTGAACATTATGATGAAGAGAAACAGTACTGTAGACTGCGCTCATCATTCTCACAAGTTTTTAGAATCGTGTAGGTAAGTGTACGAGGCTGACTTAACGGTATTTTTGCAATCAAGAGATTAAAAGAGACTGGGTGATTAACCCTACGCTCTTGAGTCTTGGAGAGTTACCATAGCTCAGTCTTTTGTATTCCTTTTCCTCCTTCCACTTCCGGTTTTCTGCTGTTTTCACCAAATGCATTACTAAGACCTACAAACGAGGACGTGCTGGAGAAAATAGGGCTTGTTGAAGGTCGACGGTCATTAAGGACCTGAAGGTTGGCTTAAAAATATTCCAACCAGCACTGAATATCTCGCTGCCCCTCGGCCACCTTTTTATACTATTATATTAAATATGTTACCGCAGAGTAGCACACGAAAATCATTTTGGAAGGTTGCATATTATAAAGTTAATTTTGATTTTCAATAATTAAATATTTTTAAACTCTTTATTTGAAAAACTAGACATAACAGCTTCGGTTCTGTCAAACTATGTTCTGAATGTGTTCAAACATAATCCGTATTGGATAGAATTTAGTATATGCTTATTGAGCACTAGTTTTGTTATATCTATCAAACTATCATCGTTAGACAGTTATAATGAAGTTGGGAAATCATAAACTTAAAGCTTGTGCTGCGGATGCCAGTAACAGTGAGGCTTCGTCCTCTGAAGATGAAGAAGATGGATGCGTCTCCAGAACGAGGCGTGGTCTTTCCCATGGAACCTTTGCTCACGCACTTAAGTATGATATTTTTTAAACATAATTTTATAAGAAACTATGGAACCCAAATAACCCGTTTTTTTCTTCATTTTTTTGTATTTTGTTTCCAAATTTAACTAGGAAATTACTATTTATATGAAATTATAAATCATTTTATGATCCATACAACGATATTATAAAGATTATTGAATGCTATTGTTCATTTATTGTGGCTACAGTTGTTTTTTTCTTCGATCTTTTTTTGCTAAATATGGAAAAGACAATCCAATAATATAAAAGTGCAAATATTAATAATCATCTCTCCTTCAATTATAACGCATTTCATCACATTATGTGACAACAAGGCTAGGACAAAGTTCATTAAAACTGACAACTGATGGCCAATAAACTGGTATAAAAATTTACGAACTAGAAAATAACATCCTTTTTATTTTCTAGTTCGCAAATTATCGTTATCGATTTTTATTCAAATAAGTTATCGATTTTTTTATTGTTACTTTATGTCAATTTCTTTGTTATTACAAAAACAGTGACGCGTGATTCCCTAAAGCTTGCAAAAAATATAATATATCTTCCTACTAATAACGTTTCGTTTGTCTGGCGCTAGGGGGCACTGGTTCGGCGGTAAATATGGTTTTTTGATTATTGTTAAATTGGTGAAATTGCCAGTGGACACAGTCGGTTTTGCTCCCAATGGCAGTCCTATATACGGTTTTCGATAAAATAATCCTCATATTCTTGACATTAATTAAATCCACCATAGTCAACTTGTTCATGAACTATGTTTTATTAGGGTAGGTGCTCGTCGGCGTATGTGCGTTATTTTTTTCAGCCATTTAGTGCTAAAGCTTCCCTATTTGTTCCAGATCCAGCCGTCTTCAGAGCCATCCTGTAAATTCGTCTATTTACTGGACAAATGGGAATCCTACATATGGAAATTTGATGCTACTTTTCTCTCGAACAGGATATCACTTAAAAATCGCGATGGATGGAAAAGTTCTTGGAACCATGGACGAGACAGATCGATTTGGTAATAAAAATATATGTCCCTTACTCCAATATAATCTTGCATATTTTCAAATATTTAATTGTCTTATAAAACATGCCTAATTAATTTTTTTTCCAAATAGTCCTCAAGATTAAAATAAAAATAAAAACATTTTAATGAGCGCTATTTATGTTTGGCTCGATAGTGTCGTCTTTAAGATCTTTACCAACTATGCACAAGTTTCTGTTTTTAATATTTAATAATAACTAGCACACCTGAAATGTAAAACTAATCACCTGTATGAATTAGATTGAAAATACGGTATAATAATAAATATCGACTAAAAAAACATAATTTCATCTAGGTTCACATTTAGCTACCATGCAGGAGATCCCGGGTTCGATTCCAGAATAAAAATAAAAATAATAAATCTATTTTATTATCACATTAAATGTATCAGGGCAAGTGTAAGCTTGAACACGTCACATTAATGTAATTTGTAATTATAATATTATAACACTAAACAGTCTTAGCTTTGAGAATAGGTGTCTGCGAGGAATTTTGCGGTGGTTTGACTTTGTGAGGAATGAAGAAATAGGGCGTAGGACGCAGCAAATCTTGGTCACAACTGTCGTCAAGAAAAGGCGATTCAGTTGGCTAGGCCATGTACTTCGCATGTCTCCCGAGAGCCTTAATCAAGCTTGCCTCTTTTACAAGGCATCAGGTTCGCGCCACCCAGGACGAAAACTGTTGACAATTCGTCGGCAGTTCTCGTCAGAACTTTGGGACGCGGATCTGACTTGGGAGGATGCTAAGGAACTGGCAGCCGACAGAAAAGCTTGGGGACAGTTTGTGGACTCTATATGCCCCACATAGGGAGCGGGTATGGTTTAAATAAATAAATAAAACAGTCTTATAACTAACACTTCACTAACATGATTATAGCAATAAGATATTTTTTCAAGGAATAACCTCTTTTTTTAGAGGTTTGTCTGCAGGTAGGATAATAAGGATAGGGAAGGTAAATGTGAAAAATACATCACAAACACCCACACCAATTGAAAATAAATCTTCCTTAGATTAGCTCTTATTATCAAGAGCTCGACATTTTTAACAATTTATTTTAATACTAGCTGAATCCGGCCTGGTTACTGTGGTTCAGACTGGTTAAATGGAAAAGTTATATAATAGAAAGCATATACTTATTTTATATTTAATTTCGCAAATAAATTAAATAAAAAAAAAATTAAAATGGCAAAGTGACGGCAGCTGGTACGAAGCACGCTGTTCGCCATTAGCAATATATATCTAACAATAACAATAAGCAGTGTGCTTATGGATACTTTATTTTCATTTTTTTTCTTTTTATCAATTAATAAAATCGGTATTAAGCATGAAATCAAGTTTTATTGAGTGTACTAGAATTCCAAATAAATAAAGTTTTATTTTGTATAATATTTTGGAGAAATAAAAAAGGTATTTTGTTTTTTGATCCACTCACATTTTTATTGAAAACCAACTAGTTTCGGCAACAACCTATTGCCCTCTGCAGGGTTTGTTTTATGACTAAACTAAACATGTTTTAATAAAAATGTGAGTGGATAAAAAAACAAAGTATTTTGTTTCTCCAAAATATATTACAATGATCCACAAAGTTAACACTTTATATATTCAAAATATAAGTATTTTTGTAACTACAATAGAAAGTTAACTGACTGAAATTTAATGGCTATGTAAGTTGTGTAAGCTATATATACCAATCAATTTTTTTTTCAGCAATATTGGAAATCAACTCTGCAGGGTTTCCAGGACATGTAACTATCAAAGGGAGGGAAAGTCAACTATACGTTGCGATGAATAAAAAAGGGCGACTATATGGAGAGGTTTGTTGGTGATAATTTAATGTGATCACTGTAGAACATAGATGTCCCTTCCATTATAAAGAGATATAAAATGTAAATGAAAAACCCCTTTTGCTGGCCACAATCACCCAAATGAATCATTCGGAGCAAAGCAGGTTCTGTTTCAATTCTATTTCTCTGTAACAAAATGTGTGTTTTTTTATTATTTACTTTATTTATCTTGCACTAAGATTGAAAAACGGATTATGCCAAAGCAATTTCTAATTATTAGATGCTCTTTGTAACTTATTTTTATACAGTTCATGCGTGCGAAACATTAATTGATACTTTTACTATATTGCTTAATTATTCATATTTCTCCACTGGTCTGATTACATATTGCGACTTGCTAGTGTTTTAGTGATACATGACAGCAGACTCATACACAAGACAACCGAGGACTCTATACAAAGTTCACATGAGTTGGTGACTTGAACGTGATTGAAGTAAACCTAATGAATTTTCACTTCTTGTGAAGAAGAAAGATGTTGTATGATCGGAACAGAGTGAGAATGGAAGAGATTGAGAAGTGTACAGAGTTTGTACAGAGTCCTCATCTTGAGTCTAGCTGCGCTGTTATTTATTGTTGGCACATGCAATGAGTAGAGAAATAATCTTTGCTAAAAATGCTAGTAGTTGAGCTGATGAAGAAATAAAATTACCCGATACACGAGTAAACATCAATGCAAATTGAGAGATCTAGATCTTGTATATATATATATATATATATATATATATATATATATATATATATATATATATATATATATATATATATATATATATATATATATATATATATATATATATATATATATATATATATATATATAACAGTAATTTTATTTTTGCATTGTAATTGATGTATAGTTATCTCTTATTCCTGCCTTAGAAAGTATGCATTTGCGATTATCAGTCAAACACATTTTGGAGGAATTAGAGCATTCTCATTTTATAAAGGTTGGCAGTCCTTATCTACTTACCTAGAGTTTACAAACAGAGCTGCTTTATGAATAATGATTCAATCCTGAAAACAGTATTATCGAATTCTTCAACTAAGAGTTGTGTCTTTTCTGTATACCGCTAGTCCCTTATAATTTTATTTTCCACTTTTCTATGCCCTAGTATTGATGGCATTCAGTACTTTTTGTTTACATAACAAAGAACTTTAAAATATTAGAAGTCAAGTTTTTGGGTCAGAAAAAGACTAAAACATTAATGTTAATGGTCAATTCTGCTACTTTTCAATCATATTTAGAATAACTGTTATAATTTTACTCTTATCCACAATCGCATTGAAAATATCCAAAAGTACAAACATATAATTTATTTGTGGCTTACTTTTCCGCTGATAAAATATTATTATAAAGCGATTGGCATATCAATTATATAACCTGTTTAATTTTTATATGCCACAGACCGATTCAATAAAATTTGTATATCTTTGCACACTATACTTTTCTCTTTTTATATTTCCTAGCGTGTGTACTTGCATTTGATATAAATAATGGTCTAAAGACGAATATTTTTTAATCTTAGGTTGACAAGAACCGGGAAGAAACAGTGTGGCTCGAGGAACTGATAGGATCTTACAACACATACATGTCACGAAGTTACGCTCATCTGGGTTGGTTTCTGGCTATTAAGAAGTCGGGTAAACCAAAGCAAGGAATAAAAACTGGCTGGGGACAGAAGGCAACGCAATTTTTGCCACGGCGCTTCTAGCAACACACAAACACAACAGAAGACATTATTCAAAACATTCACAAACACAAAGCAAAAATAATCTTTCACTCAAACAGGAAGTGGTATTTCAAAACAACACTTTGTGGATGCTTCCAAATATTACCAATTGATCAGTCCAGCAGGAGCGATTAAAAAAGCTTTTTTTTCATGATTTTTAGTTCTGACATTTAAAGGAGAATTTTCTATTGTACTACTACTACTACTATCACGCCATTTCTCCGCAGGGGTAGGCAGAGAGGATGGAACGCCACACTCTTCTATCCTGACATACACTCCTCGCCTCCTTCACATCCATACATCTAGTCATACATGCCCTCCGATTACGCAGACTTTTGTCACCGCCAGATTTTAGGTTCTGATAGATCTGATCGTGCCAAGTCTTTTTCCGTCGTCCTCGTTCTGTTTTCCCTCTCACATTCACCACATATATTTTCTTAGTCATAGTTAATTTTCTATTGAAGTATGTATTTTTTTCTTAAGTCTTACAAAAATCTTAATATTGCTAATATTATTTACCTTATCAAGCCGTCTGTGTCAACTGATCAGTTTAACACCTGATAAACTTGAAAATAAATGTAATTATTTTGTTCGTTTCTTCGAAGTTGCAGACATTTTATACTGGTCATAAACAGAGATACATATCAACTGTTGCCAGCCAAAACCCCATGATAGGAAAATGCATGTGAAGTTCTACAATTTTGTTAGGTAGTCATGTAGATTAACATATTACCAAGATTTCTTTCAATCGAATTATAAAATAGTCTTCAAATGCAAAGAAGCAATTTGTCACTCACTTTTGTCATTTGCCCTATTGGGTGGTATCAATCAATATATAAAATGCAATTCATGGGAGAACCTTGTGGGTCGAGTATTTTAAAATAAAGCTTACATTCAATTGCATTTAAATTTAATTATTGTTAAGAATTTAAAAAATATATATATTTATTCTTTAATTCTCTATAACAATCAGTATTTTTTTTATATTTTAAAAATGTGTGAATGTGTGTACTAACCAAAATGGGTGGATCTAAATTTAGATAACACTTTTTTAAATGATGAAATAAAAATGTTTTAGCTATGACCATTATTTTCTCAATTGGTACAATCTGAGTATAATAAATAATGAATGTACACAAAGCAAAAGGCCAACTATTTTATAGACAATATGAGATTTGCAACTAAGATGTCCTGTCATGCTATTTAAACTATACACTGACTTTTTTTTAATTTCAATGACACAATTTAGGTTTGGTTTGTTTTTTAAGTATTTCAATTTAAATACTTGAAAAAATAATATCACCGGATGTGTTTCGAAATAAAAATATTCTACTGGCCAATGTGATCTCGAATGTATAATAACGCAACTTTATCAATTTAATCATGGAGGTTTTTTTTCCATATACTGGTATAATGGAACAAAATATAACCAAAAGCATTTTTATATCATATTTAAACGTTATACTCTATAATGCTATTTTCCTTCACTACCTTTCTTTATAAGTACCTTTGGTAAAACCCATTGTTGGGTACAAGCAGTTACTTAATATTATTTTTTAATAAAAGTATTGATACATTTTTATCATTTTCTACAAGCAGTATTATTTAGTATTTAATCGAATAGGTATATACTTATATATTCCATTATTTAAAACGATATTATTTGCATTTTTATTACATATTCTATCAATGTGTTTATTTAATATTTTCTTACATAGCAAGTTAACTAATTAACTAACAACCAAGCATTTAGGGGATAGATCACTAAACTCTTTGGGAATTACAGAGCAATTAGTCTGCCGAGCGCTGCTGGCAAAAGGTGTAGAAGGATATTGAATGAAAGGGTTAAAACCAAAACAAAAGAGATTGTGTGAAAGTGGTTTTATGAATGGAAGAAGATACACGAATCTAGTTTTTACCCTTGTAACATAACACAAAAGTTTCAGGGAAACAGACACTCAAGTCAACAGGACAAAATTGTAAATGGTGTTATCTGTGAGCTTGGAGTAAAAAGTAAGCTACCCGGAGCCTTACAAGTGACCATTTCACATTGTGATCTAACATTTCCAAATGTGTTAACATAGTATAATAATTAATATGAATAGTTTTTTGTGAACAATACCAAACAAGAACCAAATATACATGATGAATTATTGCAACTATCCTTTATTTCATACCTATTTGTGACTTAACCGCGCCAAATAGTGCATAAAGCACTTTTGGACCAGATATTAAAATGAAATGAATTATTGTAGAAAGGACAATGAGCAACGTTTAGGTTGTTATTTTTCAGCAGCCACTGATGAAACCTTTAAAATCAGAATTCAACAAAACATATTTTATATTTTAATTGTAAGCAGAGCCTGTTCCATTGTAATGGTGTTGGAAGACGAGTGTAGAAATAAACAAGGCTTGACAACAACACTTGTCACACCGATTGACAATGAATTTAATTTGAATAAAACCATAATTTTTATTGAAGCACTAACTTTGTGATTTTAAAATTTTCCAAACAAAGTTCCATTTTAATTATATAAATAAAACCAGTCTGACAGTGGTAAAATAAAACACATATATTGATAACCAACACTTTATTATGCATAATATTATAAATATACAAGCAAGTTTACACTACGTTATTTTCAGTTTACATTTTTACGACAGTCTACGGAATGTAACATGGGTCATATTGCCCAAATAACAATTGCAATTTTTTGCGACATATTATACTGGAAAATACTTAGTGAAAACAACACATCTTCCAAAATTCAAGGTATCATAAATTAGAATACATAAAATCCTTTAAAAAACCTTTAAAAACAATTGGGGTATTAAAGCGAACATAGAATCATCCACCAAAATCGAAAAATGAGATATTGATGAAATTCAACAAAACACGCAATAACAAAAAAGGAAATAAAATTTTAACGATCATCAAAACAGTTTGTTTTAAAAGTAATATTTGTAGTAAAGAAACAGCTGAATAGTAAAAAAAGGATATTAAATTCAATTATGGAATGTCCATTATTATGCTATTAATATGCATGTCTTTAAAAATACAGACGAAATAACATTATTATAGCTATCACTACCAAGTACGTAATATCAAAGACTCTCATAAAATTAGTAAACCAGTGTTGCTAGCTAAAGAACTTGAATATTGGCTTCTGAAATGCATAAACAAATGCAATGCAGGATACCAAAATTTAAAGGTTTACTGCATATTGGTACTCAATTGGTGTCGGGTTGTGGTCCTGTGGTTAGTGACGCTGACTCTTAAGTCAGAGTTTCTAGGTTCGGACCCACTCTACCACAATTTGATACCTATTTCTAATAATGAGCCGCTTAGGCTCACAAAACAGTAATAAATTGAAATATTTGTATAAATAATAAAAACAAAAATATTTCATTTAAAACAAAAAATTACTTTGTAAATATGAAAAATTACTAAAAAATTCAATTAAAGTGTCTGAAAATAAATTAAAAAAGAGAAATCATTTAATTTTTTATTTGCTTACTTTAACAATGTTAATTTTTTTAATGTAATAATAAATACACATAAGAATCATATAAAATTATTATTCGTATAAAATTCATAAATATTGCATGAAAAAAAAACAATCAAGTACATAATCATTCAATCATACCTAAACCTAGATAACATTTTTTGTTTTAAAAAAAAGTATGTGGGGTAAGAATCCCAGTTGTAGCCCTTCAACCCTTAGTACTCCTTAATATTGTTTTTTTTATATTTACTTATGACCAATTTATTAATAGATTTACAAAATATACAAAAAGGGGTCTCAACCAGTGTTGCCATTGCCATATGCCAAACCAAAAATCTGAATCAAACAGTCTAGAAATCTGTATGGAATCAATAACCCAAAATATAAATTTTATTTTTATACACATATTTATTAATATTAGAAATCAAACCCTTTTCTATTTTTAGTTTGTAGCATGGATCATTCTAGTTGTTTTGATAGTAATAATCCTTCCAACGCTTCAGTACTTATTATCAAATGTTAATCATGCTCGAATCCACATATTTTCATTCTTCTGTTTTATCATATCGCTCACTCCTTTCAAGAACGTCATAAATCAAAAAACTTGATTTTTCAGGAGAACGTTTTTAAAGTTTAAAAATATAATACAATGTATTAAAAATTAATATCAAGCCACTTATTGAACTTTTTACTGTGCAATAGATCTTTTTAGGTAAAACCTGAAGGTTGTTTCTCCATTTGAAAAATATTTAGTATATTAAAAAAAAAAGAATTAAACAATACCTTTTCTTCAAAATGCAAAAACAACACTTTCTGCCCTGTAGCGGGTAAATATTAAGTAAAAAATATGCCGCTTTTGCTGGGATATAGTACATTTTCTGGGCATTCTAAAAACATGCACAACTGAAAATTGTCGATTTTTGATTTATGACGTTCTTGAAAGGAGTGAGCGATATGTTCTACTATGTCCAATTCCAAAAATCTGTATTAAACTAAAAGTACTACCTAAGAGTAAAATCTGTCATCTGTAACGGCAGCCTAAAATCTGTATTAATACGTAGAGATTAATCTGTATATATGGCAACACTGGTCTCAACTAAGCTTCTTGTTGGAACATTGCAGAGTTTATAATAGGTCATATAAAAAGTCTGCAGTTTTTTGCCAGTAGATGATGTTAATGCTCATATATCAGGCAACACTCACCCGATTGTTTTAAATGAACATGCGCTTAAAAGGGGACATTTTAGTCTACATTTGAAACATTTAAAAGTCAAAGTCAACATTGGGGTTGGGGTGATAAATACGAAAATAAATATAGCGAGTGGTAAGGGGGTTAATTAGATTGGTGCAGTCAATATTGATTTGCAAAGAAACCATTTGTCATATGAATGTATTGGGTTGGACAATCAGTTATTGCTGATTTCACTCACAGGTATTTACTGATATTTTTATAAATTATATTTTTACATCTTGGCACATATAATTTATTTTGATATATTATAACTTGGCCCCTTTATTAAATATTCCCTAACTTATGTTTTGTTAGGTTATTATTTAGGGAATATAATATAACTTGTGTTTTGATGGAATTGAGATAGTCAAGACTGGGAGGAGAGGGGCAATAACACCCTGGATTACCCTGCATACATGTAATGTTATATTACATAAGATTTGAACTTTTTTTTTAAGAAATACATTTATGTAATAGTGTTACAGGTAGTTTAAAAAAAGAGATTTGGAAGCCCATTGTTAAGCACACAATTTATCACAATTTTTTTTAAGTTACCTACAATATATTTGTTTTTATATATACATATATATACATATATATATATATATATATATATATATATATATATATATATATATATATATATATATATATATATATATATATGCCATAGCTAAGTTATTCTGCTAAATTATCAGTTTGATCGCATAGTTATATTTAATTAATTATAACATTTTATAGTAAACATATGAAACAATAGTTTTTTTATTACTCAAAGAAAAAATACATATCGTAGTCGTACAGGAGAAAGTGACCAACTATCAAAACGTAAAATGTTCAGGAGGGCCATTTAAGTCACTTTTGCTTGGCAAGAAAATAAACATCAATGCAGTTAGTAATTTTTAACAAGTCAATATTTTATACTTCCAAGTTTAAAATCGCTTTGGGATTTTTTAAGGGCAATATGAGCTAGTAAGACATGAAATAGTCAACTATAACGTATTTGTAAAAAATGCACTTGGTCACTTTCTCCTGTATGACTACAATATACATGTAACTTATAACGATTAATAAAAGTTAAGTCTTGAGACCCTTGCTTTCCACCAGAATCTCCAAACTTACAATAAAATTCTTCTAAATTTATACATACTAATTAACCTGTTCGGGAATGAGTTTCTGCAGACAAAACTGTATCGGGGGAGCGAGTTTTTGTAAAACTTTTTTTTATAATTTTATATCATATCAATGCTATAAGCAACATATCCTCTTTCTCTTATCAAAATTATCAATGTTTTATTTAATGGGTTTTCTTCGACAGCATCATTATGATAGCTCCACACAAACTTTGTTTAAAGTAAAATGTCATAGGTAAAACCACAGATCATTCAAGTGACATTTTAGAAATAAATGTCACCAGACTTTAGTTATAAGCGCAGCCGTTCATGTATTTATATTATATAAAATTATATATTATATTCTTATGAGGAAGGTTTTATTTGGACGACCATGTATGGTCATACCACCGGACAGGTTAGTCTTTTGGATTTATATTCCGAAGGTTTGTACCTTAATTTTTAAATACGAATAGAAGTAATTAAATATCAAAACATTTAACATTTTGGAAATTAAATAGTGTTATTATTTTCTAGGAGTACATTTATCATAAAGTTTATGATTAAGTTAAGCAGGTTTCATTCAAACAAAAATAGCTATAACAGTGCTCAAACAGCAAACACAATACAACACCAGCAGAAGAGGTAACTTAGCAATGCCTTATCAAAAAGCCATCCTTTATTATGACTATTCTGAGGTATCTTTTGAATGTAAAGTTGGGTATAAAAACATATTCACAATTGCCCATAGTATACGCAACAATCAATACGATTGATCAATTAAACCTTAAAAAATGAGGTAAAAACTACATTGAGATATGATTTGTTGCTGAGAATAAATTGTAGTTGTATTTTATAAAGTTAATAACTTTTAGTCACTCGCCACCCTTTATTCATAGTACTGATCTTAATAAAAAAGGGAAGTTAAATATTTCACAGTGAAACGAAGTTATGTACATAAATAAAATTCAATGTATTTAAAAAAAAAGTTAACTGATTTTTATGACATTTATATTTCATGTGACATATTATATTTGGAAATGGTAAATCTCACAAATGAAAACTCTAAGTAAAAAATGTAATTCTTTCATCATAATTGTAAAGAAGACTTTGTTTTATCAGCTTAACCTTTTCACTTAAGTGTTTTCATATAAATTTAGTTTTTAATATCGAAATGAACCGACCCCTATCAAGGGTCCTGCAGGCTCGAGGTTAATATAGTTTAATTTTTTTATTTGCGGTAAAAAAGGTTTTGATACCAAGCTATTTAAATATATTAAATAATAATAACTTTATTAATGGTTCGATTAGGTTTTCTGTAGTTTTTATTTTATTTTGTATGAGAATTGTATATTTCAAATTTAAAATAAAATTGAGCATGAGTAAAAATAGCAACTGAATTGATTAATAAATTAATATTATTTCTTGATAGTTGACTTTTTTGTTAAAAAAGGCCTTTTATTTGCATATCAGACTAACAATACGTAGGTATCTTGTTTATATTCTAAATTACCAGTTCTTAATGTTTCAGACCTATTGACCATAAAAAAATATTAGTTAAAATAAAGGTCCGAATGTTTTTCATATGTACATTCATAACTTCTGTGCAGTATAGTTAAAATTAATGATTTGAGAAAAATATCGTTACCTTATTTTTTTAAGCTGTTTATAATAAACAATAACTAACAATTTTAACATCCTATGTAAGTATAAGATTTAACATTATAATTCTTCCATAAATGGTTTGGACTCCATCTAAAAATAAAAAAAGAATTTAAGAGTCAACATTATAAATTAAAACCTTTCCTCAAATAATTTCACAAAAATATCACGGTAATTTTTGACATTACAAAACTTTGGTCTGAATGCTAGAGGAGGTATCAACCGGGAGAAAAAAGGTTACTTGAAAACCAAGTGTTTGAAGGAGCAAAAATATAGAGTCTAGAAAGTAGCAGGAGTTAATATTTCCTTACAATAACCAATTTATGTACATTAAAAATTATCATTATATGGTTTCCACCAATTCCCAGACAAATAACTGCAGTAAACAAACTCAATAAATACCAAATTAAAAATGAAAATTGTAAAACCGAGTTAGTGGTATACCCGAGAAATAATAACACTAAATTTTAGAGATTTTAGTTTTTACAGCAAAATCTAATTTTATTGAAATAGATATTTGAGATTAATTTTAGCTGATAAAAGCGATATGAAAGTAGCATATTCAATAAACAGACTTGTTCCTATGACGTTCATTCATGCATTATAACAAAGACCTTTTGCACTAGAATAGCGAAGAGACAGAAAAAATATAGGTATAAAAAATATTACCCATAACCAGTAAATCTTTCATTAGATTACAACATGACAATCGATACTCACAGACATGCAATACAAATAAACACAAAAGCAATATTTACCCTACCTTACTCATATACCATAAATATACTAACAATCCAATAATTGACTATAAATTATTGTAAAAATCTATAATTTAAAAAAAGTTAATAGGTTGTCTTTCCTACTACCCACCCTGATGAAATAAAATCTAATACCACTGTGTATACTTATAAACTAGAATGCATTTAAGAAGGCCAGTCTCTACAATTTAGAAACTATGTTAACCCAATATCCGCTTCTCAAATCTGTGATAGGATCAATGTTTCACGGCATGAAATCATCTGTTAATAGAGAAGTACGTTACAAACCTTTTACACAATAAACTATACACTTGAGTTTTGAATGAGATGGCGATATAAAATAACATGTATGAACAAACTTTTTCTGTGTGTTTCTTTCTTATGAGAAGAAGAGATATTTTATCAGTTTAAGGCGACCACAGAGATAACTCCAGCCTAATTTAACTATACAAAAGAATATTGCTATCCAGATTACTCCGAGAGAAGCTGATGGTTTTAAGAACAGTTGTACATTTTAAGGAGAAGTCATTATGATCAGAATCTAGAGTACTAGCCACTCATAAATGTTGCGAACAAGGTATCATTGGCTCACTCATGTACTCGCAGATAATTTGAGATGAAAACGAAAGAAATCATTATTAGAGGCATACTTATTAAACATAGTAGTTACTCACCATAAAAGATAGAATCCAACGTTATATTAAATTTAGGCATATTTAAAATGGAGAAGAAAAAAAACAATCCCACATAGATTTTAATAATGTCAAGTAAGAAGAAAATAAAGGTTCGGCCAATATATTAACAGTTTGTGCAGATAGTTTTTATTCAATTTCAATGTGCTTTGTTACCAGGTGCCATCTATAAAAAAGGATATTTTACATAAAAAAGTGCAAGAATTTCAAATATAATGCTAAAATTAGATAGACCATTTTGTAATAGGAGAAAACTATTTGAAAAACTAAAAAACTATTTAAGGGGTGCAAATAAGTATGTGGAGTTATCCAACTGTCTATAAAATGAAATGAAATATATAGACATATTTATCAATCATAACATTTAAAATACATATTCTTTTTACTCACACCATACCTGACTACAAGCAGTTTAAAATTTAGAATTTGCAATTCAACACAGAGAGCATGCAAACACTTAAACCCTTTACCTGTGGGTGACGATTTCTATACATATTTCAAACCAAATCCAATCCTCAATCAAACTCATAAACTACTACCATTTAAATAAGACAAAGAAGCTTAGAAAAAGATTTTGTATTGCATATATGTACATACATAGTTGAGATCCAAAACACTAATTCAACTGTATGTTATCATTGAAAAAATAAGCTGAAAACTACAAAGCACATGGTGCCCCAACTTCAAATCTTGTGAATCAAAATTGTTAATACATCACAAAACACCATCAGTAAATCGAGGACCGTGTAAAGCAGTTTTTAAGTAAAATTATAATATTTTATATTTGTGGATGAATTTTTACTCTTTAGTACATTGAGAGAAAAAATTTCCTTCTTCCTCTTTTTTTGTAGATCCTAGGGATCTGTTAGTGCCTCCGGATGTTGCTCTTGGGATGTTGACTCCCAGCTGTCTTTCCATCTTTTCGGAGGTCTGCCTGGGGGTCTGTGTCCTTCAGGGTTACCTTGAAGGGCGATACGTGGAAGTCTGCCTTCTGACATTCTGTTTATATGTTCATTCCAGTATCGCCTTCGTTGTCGTCCCCACCTCACGATATCCTCCGTCTTACACATGCTCCGGATATCGGTATTTCTTACTCGGTCTCGCAATGTGTTTCCGGTTCTGGATCAGAGGGTCTTCATCTCGGAGGTTCGGGGTCGAGATTTTGTTCTAGAAGTATCTGCTCTTGCCTCAATCCCATAAGTGGCTATTGGTCGAACATATGTTTTGGATATTTTCATTTTACTTTCTATTGTCATGCGTTTGTTCTTAAGGGAACAAACACATGAGAATAAAAATAGAAAAAAATGCTTTTGAAAAAAAGTATATAAGGTAAATGTGTTGGTTCATGGCGTAATAAAATTTATAAAACATAAAAAAACTAGTGAGACGATGAATAAAAACAAAAAGAAAAATAAAACAGTGGTAGTAGAAAAAAAAATTATATTAAAATGAAAAACTTACCATGATATTGGAATTGGAACTTTTAATTTGATTGGATTTTCTGATCCAAGCACACAATAAAGGTGTAAATAAGTCCGGATTCGGTAATGTGGTAGTCGAGTAACTATCAGTCGTATTGTTCTCGTCAGGTTTGGGTAGGTCTGAGTCATCATTTACAGGTTTTTCCCAACTATTACCAAATATCTTGGGAGATATTTTAAATAATACATATGACATGATGTAGCCTAATATCATTGTCACGAGAAAACCAAGAACGCCTGACCACATGTAGGATAAGCGATAGAGATAAAAGTATTCACTGCAAAAAGAGAAAAAGAATAATTAACATCAATTGATTGAAACCCCGGAGGGATTGTTAGCAAGATTTTTATAAATGTCTCAACGGAGACAAACAAGTGTTTTGTGGAGGAAATATGGAATTCTGGTAATTTTCCTAGTACATATGTGAAATATTGGGTTGATGCAAAAGTAATGACCGTTTTTTATGATCCCTGGTAAAAATTTTTTTTTCATAAATTATGAATAGTATCTTCTTTTTTTATGCTTCTATTGTATAAAGGATGCTTTCCCTCTACTTTCTATTCAGTTTTGGCCTGGCCAGAGTACAGTAATAACCCCTTGTATTTTTTCATAATGTCGTTTGATAAAGTGCATTTACGTATTGTTTACTTTATGAATTCCGTAAAGACAATACCGCGAGTGTGGCAACCAAAAACATTTGTGAAGTGTATGGTGCAGATGTCATCAAAGTTCGACAGGTACGAAGATGGTTTGCAAAATTCCGATCTGGAGATTTTTCACTCATTGATAAACCACGTACCGGGCGGCCATTGAAGTCTGATGACGACGAATTAAAAGTCATAATTGACACCAATCCACGTCTAACCATCAGGGAGATTGTGTCAATGATGGGAGTCAACCAAACAATCGCATTAAGACATTTGAAGCGTATGGAAATGGTTTCGCGGTACGACGTTTGGATACCTCATCAATTGTCGGCTGCCAATTTATTGGATCGTGTTTCAACGCGCGTTGCTTTAAGTGCGAGACAAAAACATGAACCTTTTTGCATCGTTTGGTGACGGGAGATGAGAAATGAGTTGTGGACAACAACGTAACAAGAAAAAGACATTGGACTATACCTGGACAAGCCCCATTAACAACTTCGAAGGCCGAAATCCATAAAAAAAGTTATAATTTGTGTTTGGTGGAATAATAAGGGTATTGTGTGTTTTGAACTCTTGGAACACGATAAGACAAGTACAACAGAACGATATTGTCAGCAATTATCCAAATTGAACATTGTCCTTCAAAAGGATAGACCAGAATTGGTAAACAGAAAAGGGGCAGTGTTTCATTACGACAAGGCGCGACCACATGTGGCTATGATGACCCAACACAAGCTAAATGAGTTAACTTGGGATGTTATCAAGCATCCACTGTATTTTTCAGATCTTGTTCTTTCTGATTTTTATTTATTCCGATCACTGCGAAAAAATTTTATTGATGAAAAAAATTATTCAATAGAGCAGGTAAAAACATCCCTTACTTCATTTTTCGCATTAAAATCCGCGGAATTTTATACTACTGGTATTAATAAGTTGATAGAAAGATGGAAGAAGGTTAAAAGAACTGATGGAAATTTTATAATTTATTAAATAAATAATACACAAGAAAAAAAAATTAAAAAAAAATATATGTAAAAAACGGTCAAAACTTTTGCATCAACCCAATAAATGAAATAAAATTAACTGGTATACGTAAATAAACGTTTTGATATTATTTTTTTACATCTCAACATAGATAAAGAAGAATATGGAAGTCTGGGCATTTACGGGGCTTACGACTCTCATAGGCTGATGTAAGTGATCACTTTACACACGTGTAACATTCACCAATTCTACCTGTGATTGACAACCACACTACTCAAATTCTTGGAAGTTCTATATATGTGATCCAATTTCGAAATATTCTTCATATCGTCTTCATCTATGTTGGAATGTCAAAAAAATAATATGAAAAATAACTCCTATAATTGGAGATAATCCAAATTTGTGAACAAGTATTTGGACACACTCAAAATGTTGTAAATGTTTTAATGCTTGCATGTGAAACATTCCTTTTCATATTCACTCTCAAATGGTACATAGAAGTTTGAAGCTACCAGAATCGAGAAACGATATATTGAATTTTTTTTCAATGCGTTGCCGTGTGCAATTTTTTTGAGCTGTAATAATCTAAAAGTAGGGGAGAGATATAAAAAAATATGTACCTGTCATCGGTAGAGTCTCTCATTAGGTATGAGGTGACAGTGTTCTCAGTACTATTTGAAAATATTGTGGAATTATTGCAGCCAGCTATACTAGTGGGTAAATACGGCGGAGGTGGTTTGGGTCCACCGAATCCTATCCAGAGTGATATTGCTAATCCACAAAGAAATCCAATCATTGAACCCTACAAATTAACATGTGCGGCAATTTAAAACATACAATTCTAAATCATTCGAATGTCGAAATGCCACCATTAACAATGGTATGTACTGAAACAAGTGGCAAATGGGGGTCTTATTTTCGTTCACGTACATCGTGAACAGTCGTCCAAAGGGTGCCAAATTCTTCAATATTCGGTAGTGAATTTTCATAATTTCTAAACAATGCACTTATTGTTAAATACTTCATTATAAACTGGAATCCTTGTTGATGACGACTGTGACAAGTCGGAATTCCACAATTGACACAGTAAAAATAATTCTAAATCAAAGCCAGTTTTCAGATATCCATTACATATAATTTGTATATTATATGTACATTAAATATGTACATTAACCCTTTCCTGTACCCCAAAATTAAAAAAAAATCTAGGTAGCCACTTACATTCAATTGGAAAAAACTTTTGTACTCTGCTCCACATACTGTTGTAATAGATACGAGTGACAAAAATGTAAGCTTGGAATTTAAATGAATACTAATGTTGAATAACATCCGACATGGGACCTAAGAGCAAAAAATCGATGTCGAATGAAATTCGACATTGGACCAGTAAGGGTTTAATACTTGTATGTGTCTCTCTGTATATTAAATATGTGTTGCTCTGTTATAATTTCTCAACTAAAATCAACAAAATGTTACAAAGCGCCCCATCTCACCATTCCCAACACGTGCAATCATAAAACATTGTATGTATAATATTAATGGATTCAAACAAAAGTAAACAGAAATGTTGTGCTTGATGGATGTCAAAATATTGATTTTCTAATATGGCTACAACGGATCAATTCCAAAAATGTAAACGCTGGAATATACCTTTTCATTCGCTCGTAATGTAAACATTCCCAGAGTAAAAACTCCAAAGAGAGGGCCGCCAACAACACCGAAAATAGTTAATGCCGCTTGAAGAACTCCTCCTAAGTATTGTGCGATGAAAGCTATGGCTAAACAGACGAGTCCATAGATACAAGCCATCACTTTCGATTGAAGGGCCATTTTATCTTCTGGAAGAGGAGCGTTTTTGATGTGCTGGTACAGGGGCTGTAGAAAAAAATAATTAAGGTTTACCAAACTGGTAAAGTAACTTATTTAAAACCGCACGGTAATACATATACTTCCATGGAAAACTTAAATAAATGAAAATGTTGTTTGCCCTATGATGTACATTTACTAGGTGTATGCATAAGTTTTTGCCGGTTTTTGTGGTAAAGAAAACATGTAATTTTCAAGGGAAATTATTTAGTTGCTTAGTACTGGCAAACGGCTTCTACATACTTCGCCCATCTTTCAAGTTATGAATACTATGCCAGAAAAACGGTTTGTCTTTTGAGGGAAACCATTAGTTGAGCCATTTTTCAACTTCCTCAAAATTGTTGAAGTGCTGCTCTGCGCCGCGTGCCCCATTGATGCGATGATCAGATGGCGCCAGGTCGGGGGAGTAAGGCGAGTGCGGAAAGATGTCCCATCCAAGCAATTTCAAGGTGTCTTTCTTGTGACACATTTAATGCTTTTGCCAATTCATGATATGTTTCACATGGATCATCATCCAGTAACGTCTGCAATTGCTCATCTTCAAACTGTTGTGGTCTACCAGAGCAAGCACTGCCTTTCACATTGAAATCGCCACATTTAAAATTTTGTAAACCATGTCTGACATGTTTTAATTGATGAAGCATGTTCACCATGTTTCAACGAGCTAACAATGACTTTTCACTGCCTTTTTCTTTTGATTAAATGAGAAAAGCAAATGTTCTGTTTCAGGCACAAATGTCGTGCATGATCACTGAACGATACAATACAGATGCTATTGTTTGACAGACTCAACAACCGGAAAAGACTTATGCATACACCTGATTTAATCGCATAATTGTTCATAAGCATACCCTCGCACACATCATTTGTGTAAAGCAGCATACCCTTATAAAATACCAAAACAAAATGAAATGATCAATACCTAGTTGCTAGTTATTACAAATAAATGATTGAGGTCACATATACATATTTACAGTTATAAAAAAAAATTAAGTCCGCATGGAAATAATGAAAATAAAAAGTATTTTTCTTTTTTATCATGTTTTGAGTATAATAATATTTATATATATTTATATATATATATATATATATATATATATATATATATATATATATATATATATATATATATATATATATATATATATATATATTTATTTATATTTATATATACATACATATATATTTATAAATACGGTTGAACTCGGTTACAACGAGCAAGACGGGACCGATCTCGTTATAACATGTTTACAATTCGAGGGTTTGTTTCTAACTGATCTGCTTTATGTAGAATTGATCAGACATTGCCCACCATATAATGTTTATTATACATTGTCCAAAGTAAGTATCGGTAAAATCTTTGTAACACGTATGACATCCATCACTAAAAAAAAAATTGTGTTTATTTTAATGAGGTGCTGAGCTGCTGGCGTTAATAAATAACTAGTAACTTCACAAAGCATTACATGCAATTTTAACTATTAGGTTGATGCATAAGTAACGTCGTATGTTTACGTAGACTGTAGCATATTTTTTTCACCAACCGTGTTAACAGATATTCTTAATGGTGTCTATGTGTCATATAAAGTAGTGTTTTTTATAACTTTTTTTTCAGTTTTACCGTTAGAGGTAGAGGTTTACAGAGGTCTTGTGAATTTTTTATTTCTCAGAGAATAGATTGCATATTTGACACTTTTACTTTTTGAATTCGATAAAGGTTTGTTTAATTCAGACCTGGAAATTATCAACAGCTGATGAAGAAAGATCGGAACGCCCTTCAACCACCGATGATGATGTACTGAAAGCCATACTTGAAGCTGATCCCCGTCAAAATACCAGGGACATTGCATTGACGATGGGTATTGATCAATCTACGGTGGTGAGGCATCTGCATCGCATTGGAACGGGTTTTAAGTACGGCGTATTGGTCTCGCACGAATGGTCACCCGCAAATCTGTTAGACCAAGTTACAACATGTGTTTCCTTGTATGCGAGACAAAATCATGAGCCCTTTTTGCATTGGCTAGTGATGGAAGATGAAGAATAGGTTGTGTATAGTAATAAAACAAGGAAGCGACACTGGACCAAGCCAGGGCAAGTCCCATTAACAACTCCCAAAGCAGCACTTCTTAAAAAAAAAGCTTTGTGTTTGGTGGAATATGAAAACCATTATTTATTATCAATTGTTGCGACCTAACCAAACAATAAATGCTGAGAGATACTGTGAACAGATTAAAAAATTAAAGTCGGCACTCGTAATAAAACGACCCCAACTTATCAATCGCAAGGGTGTCGTCTTTCACCGTGATAACGCGAGGTCACATTCTGCGATGATAACACAACATAAATTAAAAGAGCTAAATTAAGATATTTTAAAGGATCCACTTTATTCTCCTGATTAAGCTCCTTCTGATTTCCATATTTTTTTATCTATACAAAATGATTTAAATAGGAAAAAATTTAAAACAACGGAGGATGTGAGAACAGCAATAGACACGTTCTTTGCATCGAAACCCGAAAGTTTCTATTCTAATGAAATCAAAAAGTTGACAGAAAGATGGAAAAAAGTCATTTTAAATTATTGAAATTATGTAATTAATCAAATTAATAAAGTACATATATGCGAAAAAAAAAAAAAAATTCTTAAAAAATACAATGTTACTTATGCATCAAACTAATATATCCAAGGATACTTTTTCAATGTTGTCGGGAAAAACACCATTTAAGTACTTAGTATCTTAACTATTGTCAATAATATTAATAATATTGTCTTATAATCCAATCCGGTGGCATCGGTGTAGCCAACCGCCTGGTCAGATTTTATTGCTTAGGGTTGAAAAACGTGTTTTTAAAAAAAAGACACATTAGCATTTTTCATAATTTTTTTGACATTATTTTAGCCGGTATAGGCGAGAAGTAGCTCATTATGACCGTGAATAAATGTATGAAAAAAATCACAAACTTAAATGTCAATGAATGTTTTCTCGTTATATCCGAGATCTTGCATATCCGTGATTGTAATAACCAAGTTCAACCGTATGAAAAAATGAAATCTCTCCGCATTTTTTTTAAAATTATCTTGCCGCAAATTTACAATATAACTTCATCGACCGATGGCACTATTAATACAAATAACATTTTACGAATATTTAAAAAAGCCGCTGGGTCACTCTGTCACTGTGTCACCTCAATTTCTACATGTTTTTAGAAGTTTTAGAGGTGTAAAGTATCATAAAAAATGTGCTGGAATAGTATTTGTTTGTATATTTTATAAAATAAAAAAATTTCACATATCGCGCACTCCTTTCAAGAACGTCATAAATCAAAAATTGTCAATTTTCAGTTGTGCATCTTTTCGGAGTGCCTAGAGAATGTACTACATATATCCCAGCAAATAAGTCATATTTATAACTTAATATTTACCCGCTACAGGGCAGAAAGTGTTGTTTTTGCATTTTGAAGAAAAGGTATTGTTTAATTATTTTTTTAAATATACTAAATATTTTTCAAATGGAAAAAAATCTTCAGGTTTTACTAAAAAGATTAGTAAGTGGCTTGATATTTATTTTTAATACATTGTATTGTATTTTTAAACTTTAAAATCATCCTCCTGAAAAATCAAGTTTTTTTATTTATGATGTTCTCGAAAGGAGTGAGCGATATGCTTCATGTAACATTCAATAGTAACTAAATCGTATTTATCTTTTTTTCTGGTTAAATGAGATGGAGACATTCAAATGCATAGTAAAAGGTGCCAATAGAATAATTGTATTTGCGCACACATTAGAACATTAAGAATACCAAACTAACAAATTTGGAGGTCCTCACCAAAAAGTTACATTTCATTATAAATGACTTAAGTAATCAGGAATTCAAGCTTGTAAATTGTTACGTTTTGCTAGGATTTAATGATTTCATATTGGTTTAACACAGGATTGGTCACGTTTTATCGCAACTTTAATTAAGATTTCTATAGAATATAGTAAACAGAAAAGATTTGCATTAAATTGATTTTTCGTGCAATATTGGAAATGTAACTTTTTGGTGAGGACCTCCACAAATGTACTGTTATAACCTTGACGTAATCCTGCAAGGTGACAGCCGCAAGACTGTTGCAAGCTGCCGACACAGTGGACAGCGAAGCGCTGAATATACCGGCTATGAAGAGTCCAGCCAACCCCGGAGTGCCACCCATAGTGTCCACGACATAGTAGGGCATCAGCTGGTCGTTGGATGATATCTTACCATCCTTTACCGGATCGCAGTCATAGTATTTAGAGTAAATGGCAAGGCCGCTATAAATTTAGAAATAAATATTTATGACTATGAATTATAAAAGTCAATGATGTTTAACCCTTATCGGTCCCATGTGGAATCTCATTCAACATCGATTTCTTCCTCATGGTACCATGTCGAATGTCATTAAACATTTTTTGTTGTTGTAAGTATTATTAACCAAAAAAATTTTTGAGAATGGAGCATTATTGTAAACACTGAATTAAACTTACAATTTTAAATGAACCTACTTAAAATAAATAGCTTTTAGTATTACTTATCATTTAAAACAGTTTTGAAAAGTAGATTTTTAATTACTTTTAGTCATCATTAAGCAGGAGATAAAGCATAGATATATAAATATATAATGAGTATTAAAATATATAAATATATAATAATCTAAAATATATAATAAGTATTTTTTTTTAAGTGGAAATAATTCATATAAATATACAATACAATAATACTTCAGCTGCACTGGTAACGCTTTCCCAAAAGGGTAGAGTATAAACTCTGTCTACTCATGTATCAATTAATTAAATAATATTCCTCCAGAGTATCTAAAAGAACTGCGCGTTCCAGACAAATTGGTTGATAGACGTCTTAAGCTTTGGTCGGTTACAACCACTATGGGTAAAGTTATCCTACCAGCATACTAAATTTGGCGAGAGCGCCTGCGCTATTGCGGGACTGATGGCATGAATACTCTTCCATCAGTGGTTAGAAACAGTGAGAGTGAGATGATCTTTTAAAAAAAACAAAAAATGCATTTCTTTGCTAAATTATTTCCACAATCTCCATTTCCCCAATTAAATCACAGTGAAGAACCCTTGAGGTAGTATTTTACGAAAAGAGAGTTAAATAAATTATCTTAAATTATTATTATTCTAGTAATAATAAATAGTATACAACACCTGAAAGATGTACTAAAACTGAGTAATGATAAAATTGGCCAATTCCACCAAAGGCATTTCTGGGAAGTTTTCAAGTCTTTAACGGTCAATAATCTTTGGACCTGAAAAAAGTGGAAGAGATAAAACTTAATGTAGGAACATAGATTACAAATTATTTACAAAGATTAACTAAGATCTTGTATTCAGATATGTAACATGATACATAATGACAGACAGAAATATTTAATTAAAATTACAATGAAGATCTTATCTTCATTCATAAATCACAATATTTACACTGTATTCATAATCATTAATAGATTAAGTGGTAGATAGTAGACTGTTACATTATCCTTTCAAATATTTAAAAAGAATTAGTGTAGCATTGTACAATATTATCTTGAAAGAGCATAGTATTTTCACGCATTCTTATTTTATAATAAAATCTTTTCTAAACATATAAAGATTATCACGAATCGAGTTTCTATAATAAAGAAAATACAAAGTTTTAGATCGATTCAACAAGTGGGGAGTGGATAAATCAACCATTTATGGACAATAGATTGATTTCCGTAGCCAAACTAAATAAAAGCTTTTATTATTATTTATCCCAATACCTCTGGATGATATAAAAATATGTGTATTATAGATGTCTTAACATAATACAAAGCATCTATTGTTTTTAAACGATAGATGGAAAGCATCCAGGGGCTTAAGACTTTGGCTGACATAAGTGATCACTTTATAAACTTGTGTAACATTCACCATAACTGCCTGGCCGGTAGCCTGCTTATATTGCGGTAGATGTCTTTCAAATAAAAACGATAGATGTTTCATACTATTATACCAATGAGTATTGCATTGCTAAGCATAGTGCTAATTCTACTTGTAAGTAGTTAGGCATTTCAAAACCATAATAAATTTTGACTGATCACACAACACTAACCTGCGTTTGATTAACAGCATAAAGTGACAGATATGTAACCATTCCTCCGATTACAAGGGACCACCAAGTGTGACGTACAGTCGGGTCTAAGCTGAAACTAAAAACGAGTTTGAAAATTGAACCTCTGAAAAAATACATAGCTTTGAAAGCTACCTGCAAAGAAAATACAACAATCATAACCACAATCAAAAGAGTGTCTATCTAGGAAAAAGATAAAATAAAACTTGAACAGGGTAGATTTTTAAGGAGGGTAAATAAACTTATAGAAAGTAAATTGGCTTTTAACTTCTAATGTAGGCGATACAACCCCCTACAGACACTGGAGAGATCTAGGGGGCGATAGTATTACACTTCATAAAGGATTGAGATATCTTGTAAATATTGTTAAAAAAAAAAAAATCATTTAGCCAAATACAGTAAAATTATATATACATCCATCACTATATCATACTCAAATTTTTAAAAATAAGAAAATTAAATATCAGTGTAATTTCCTGAAACAAAAAAAAACAATCATTCTTTCAAAATATTAATATTCAAACACATTTATACTAGGTTTTTCACATGCTAGTCTGTTGCTGGCTCAGTGATTTATTGATGAATGAAGCAACTGTAAAATTAAGATTGATAAAATATTTAAACTCTGCAAAATGGCTAGCCACTGCTAACGAGAGTGCTGATATATCTAACCTTGACAAAATAAAACAGACTTACTTGAAGAACTCTATTCGCCCGCCGTCTTGAGCGATTTTCCAAATCATATCCAAGCCTCCAGCGGCTATAGCTGCATATATTATGATACTATACACAGCAGCAAACATAAGTAATGATTGAAATACATCGGTCATTAAGACCGCCTTCATTCCTCCAATTGTCGAGTAAAATGTGCAAACGAGTCCTAAAAGCAAATTGAACATTAAACATTGTAATTGAATGAACATTCGGTAATTGAATCTCTTAGTTCTAAAAGGTTTCTTAATGGATTTCCCCATGTTTTAAGTAAAATAATAAATATATATATATATATATATATATATATATATATATATATATATATATATATATATATATATATATATATATATATATATATATATATATATATATATATATATATATATATATATATATATATATATATATATATATATATATATATATGTATATATATATATATATATATATATATATATGTATATATATATATATATATACATATATGTATATATATATACATATATATATATATATATGTACCACTCACTCCTTTCAACAACGTCATTTATAAAAAATCAACAATTTTCAGTTGTGCATGTTTTCGGAATGCCCAGAAAATGTACTATATCCCAGCAAAAGCGGCATATTTTCAACTTAATATTTACCCGCTACAGGAAAGAAAGTGTTTTTTTTTGCATTTTGAAGAAAAGGTATTGTTTAATTATTTTCATAAATATATATTTTTCAAATGGAGAAAAAACCTTCAGGTTAAACCTAAAAAGATCTGTTGCACAGTAAAAAGTTAAGTACCTATTGATATTTATTTTCAATATATTTTACTATATTCTTAAACTTTAAAAACGATCTCCTGAAAAATCTAGTTTTTTTATATTTGACGTTGTTGAAAGGAGAAAGCGATATGTAAATTGTAATTGTGTAAAGTCTTACCAATTAACAGTATAGAAAATGTTTTTGATAAACCAGTTACAGCTTCCAGTGTAATTGCTGGAGCATACAGAACAATTCCCATATACAAAACCATTTGCAGGGTATATGCAATAGATGCTAGCAATCGTAAAGATGGTCCATATCTTAGACCTAAGTACTAGAAAAATAATTGAAGGCAATTAGGACTCAACTGAAGAAAATAAATAAAGATGACAATTCAAACCAATTAAACATACATCAACTCTATCCATTAAGACTAGTAAATAATGATAATGCATTGTATAGTTATTATCACAACATTTGTAGCGTGAGTGTTATTCAACCAATAGACTTCTTAAAATTTTAAACAATATACCAGGTTTCTTGAATGCTTTCCGCAGATACTTTGTAGCACATTTTTTAAACTTTATAAAATTAATTAACGTTGTTTTCACAACTTTTTTTTAATAAATATAATTTAAGCTACCGGTTTCGACAATACCTTGTCATCATCAGGGTTTATTTTAAATCAGAAACATTAAAATAATACTAAATTTAGGATTTTTATGGAGTGTGTGGAAGTTTTTAGTGAGAGTATTTTGATGTTTTTGATTTAAAATAAACCCTGATGATGACAAGGTATTGTCGAAACCGGTAGGTTAAATTGTATTTTTTTAAAAGTGGTGAAAACAAAGTTAATTAATTTTATAAAGTTTTTTAAAATATACCAGTTCTTCAGAATTGTTGTTTGCTTAAAGGTGGCATTACATGCAAAATGAGCATTTTTATAAATGGCAGTTAATAACCTAATTATGCCGAAAAAGGTCATGTGCGGGAAGTTATGCTTTACCATTTCAACTCCAAGAAAGCCAAGCTAAGCTGTAGCTAGCGAGAGCCAGTACATTGAATAAACTATTTTATTCATTTTTATTAAGTATTTTTATGTCTTTCTTAGCCAAAAAAATGACAATTTAGAGGTTACAGAGTTAGTAATCATCATTGTTCTTACATTACGGCAGATTTTTAAATTATTTCCAAAACAACATACATACAATTAAAATAACATTAATAAAATAATTTTTTAAAGATTACTTTAAAGAGAGTCAGCAAGACAATGAAAATAATTTTATCATCTAAATCTAAATAAAAATGATAATTTACTATTTACAATAATAAAGTAAAATGAAATATAATGTAATTTGCTGGAAAAAGATGTAACATTTATTCTACTTATAAAAAAACTATTTAATATTTAGAAAATATAAAGGTATATTATAACTTTTTACAAAGATGCAGCACACAATACTAGTGTGTTTATATCCTTGGTATATTAATAGTATACTTCGCATTTAAATAAACAAATTAACTGTTAAATAAATGTATGATTTTCTCAATGAAATAATAATGGCATAGCAAAATACATTTAATATGTCATATATTACAGTGCCGCCTCCGTAGTGTAATGGTCAGCACGCTCGGCTACCGTTCTGGAGGTCCTAGGTTCGATTCCCAGGGGGGGTAAAATAAATATAAGTGATTTTTTCACTGTTATATTTATTTAATATTACCCTGGACTGGTACCTGAAGCGGAGGGCTGATCACCTTTCCTTCATGTGTAAACGATCAAGATAACACTGCGTTCATATAAAGCAGTGCCCTATGCACCATTTGGTGTGGATAAGGATTTTTATTATTATTATTTATATTAAAACAGAATTCAATTTTAAACATAAATATTTTTAACCACACACATGAATTGATATTGTGGTTAGTAATAATATCCCTGCATTCGACAATCAGTCAACATAGGGTTGATTGACTGAAGTAAAATTGAAAAATAACAAAACCACAAATCAATAAAAATGACCTTTCTCAAATATATTCATAAACCTAATTAATTATTACATCAACCTTTCTTCTAAATCACTATCACATTTTAAATATTCATCCTACTCCATTTTACAACCTACTCCATTTTCCAAGGTAAATAAGCATCATATAATAGTGAAATTTACTAAGTAAAAAACTTAATTAATTAAAAATAAAATAAACACCACTCTGGTTGCCCAAATTATATAGAGGTCTGAAATTTGCAGAATTTATAAGACAGAAACTATCAAAATTCATCACTGAATGTTGTATTTAACCCTTAGCACTGGAGTGCCCGCCACAGGGGCACCATGCACGGTTTGGAATTACTTGAGTGCCGCCGTTACGGTGGCGAGAAATTTGATTATTGTTTCTCTTTTTTGTTGTTTGGTTACTGTTGCAATATAATTTAACTAGAATCATATTTGTACAGTAAAAAAAATAGTATTAAGTAATAAAATTTCTAATTTAATTTCAATTGATATCTCTAATTTTACATATTACAACCTATTTTACCAAAACAAACTTTAAAAAAATAATAATAATTATCTATATTTCCATTTATATTATTATAAAATGCATAGAGTTGGCAGTATGCACATCCAAAAAACTTTCGAGTTGCAAAGGGTTAAACCTGAGCTCAGAACTATATGTGCTAAGAAGTTTATAAATATGTAATTATAAAAAAAAATATTTACCTCGTATGCACTAATTTTTTGTAATTTGAAAAATACTGGTAAATATAAATATGCTGCAATTGGTGTCGCAAGGCCATAAGATACATTAATGACAACAAATTGAGTCCCATAGCTGTAATTTTCTGTTGATACACCAAGAAGTGTAATGGCGGACATAAATGAAGCCATCAATGAGAAACTCACAGGAAGAAACGACATGTTCTTATCAGCCAGCAAATACTCCTGCGAAAAGAGCAAACATTATGTTGGTAACAAATGGTGTACAATGCACATGGTAAGAAATAAGTTATGGTCAGTTCATTGAGTCCAGAGTAGTAATAACATACCAATATTCATTTTGTCTCTTTTTGCTTTGGGCGTTTGCACACATTTACATATCGACCGTTTATAAAATTCACTTAATCTACCTTTTTAGTACAAAAAAAACATAAAACCTGTAAGTAATTATATTTGTTTCATCAATCTATTTATCTCATAAGGTCGGCAATGAGTGATCGGAATAAAGTTATATAGAGTACCTTAAACAATCTCTCTAGAAAAATAATTTCTTTAATGCTTTATGGAGATACTTTGTGGCACATTTAATAAAACTTTATAAAAAAAACTGAAACATTGTTTTAACTACTTTTATTTTTGGTACTTTTCTCCAACCGGTTTCGACAATCATCTTCAGGGATAGATATATATGTACATGGAAAAATGTAACAAAAATAAAAGTGGTAAAAATCGAAATTATAGTTTTATTTTATAGAGTTTGTTGGGTGGAATTGGGAAAACATTTGAAAATTTCTAAGATACAAGAGTAAATTAATATAGATGCACAAGAGACTTATGAAGCAGTTATGAAGAAACTATGGAAAAGTAAAATAAAACCTAGAATATCAACTGAAAATAAATTTGTTTTCCTGTTGGCGGGAATTGAATCTCCAACACCAGTTTAACAGTCAAGCGTCTACCCTGAAATGTTACACCTTCTGCCTTCACAAGCTAGAAGTTGCATATTAATGTACCGAGCACAGAACCATAACCTAATCCATCCCGTGTGCTGAACATCTTTAACTGTACAATGATAAAGATATAAATACCTGGGTTGTTTTTTGCTTCCCTCCAGTGAAGCGGAAGTAAACACCAATACCAATTGAAATGATTATCATCAATACCAAAATGGTATAATCCCATATGTCAAAGTTCAGTTCGACTCCCATTTTCAAGGTTCTACGAAATAGTAAAAAGGAATTACATTTTCATAGTAAAAATATAGAAGGTTATAAGCAAAAAGATGAATTAATAATAAAAGGCATATCCCCAGTTACAAGCTTTGATGATACAAGCTGCAATCATTTACAATATAATTAAATACACCCACCTATATGGCTACCTCGAAATGAAATCTCCATAAAATATTTTCTGATTTCAAAAGGGTGTTCTTCAAATGCATGGGTTAAAATTCAAAATTTAAGGGGTTTTGGAGATGATACACATGTTACTGGCAAAAGACTGGCATGAAAGTACTTGTAACAGTTTGGATTAGTGACAGCAAATTACTTATGACTAATGACCTGGAGCAGTGTTCCCAAAGTGTGCGCTGCGGCGCCCTGGTGCGCCGCAGAAAGTAAAGAGGGGCGCCGTAAGTCGATCCTTATCCGAAACCAAAAATATTCTCGGATATTTATATAAAGCGACAATTTCTTTATTGAGAGCTAGCATCTTTCTACCCAACTATTATTGTAGGTAAGTACCTATTTCTTTCGACTATAATATATGTACATACATATAAAGTCATATTATCTATTCCAAATAGCTTACTAAAGTAGGGCGCCATCACAAAATACTCAACTTGTAAGTGCACCGCGGGCTGAGAAAGATTGGGAACCCCTGAACTGGAGCATTGGGGAGATACACGTACGTTTGTTGGAGGTATGAGATAATATTATATAGAGGTTTGAACTACTTATTTACTTTTATATTTATGGAATACAAGTTGTGTTGTATTTTTGGGTGAAGTCAGGCCAGTCAGTGCTTTTGTTACATGCTTTTGGATGTCATGCATTGTCAGCAGTTTCGGGCATCACTGTACAATAACACAATATCTAGACTGTCGGCTGTCCAAACTCAAAACACAGTAAGGGACATTTTTTTGTAGTAGGTTTTTTTTGCATTTTTGCATTCTACTTAATCCAAAAATGCAAAAAAAAATGTCCCTTACTGTGTTTTAAGTTTGGACAGCCGAAGTGCCCTCACACAACAAAAGGATATTTTTCTATTTTTTTGTAAAATGTTAAGTAAAAGGTATTTATTTTACTTAGTATGCAATAAATTATGATGAAGAGGGTGTACATTTATTTTAATGTGTACATTTAAAAAAACGTTCAATATATGGATATTTCAAATTATTTACAAAAGGGAATTTTCGAGCACACGAACATGAGGGAGTTGATATTGGCTGGCATTACGCAGAAAGAAGCCAGTGCATAAATTTTAAGAAAAAATAAATAAATATGAGAATGCAATTTTTCTTGCTTTATAATATAAGGAACTCAGGGTAAAAGAAATTACCGCTATATAGGAGGAAAAATTAAGTCGGACGGGTTGTGGTCCCGTGGTTAGTGTCGCGGACTCAGTCAAAGTTTCTCAGTTCGAACCCACTCTACCACAATTTGATACCTATTTCTAATAATGAGCCGCTTAGGCTCACAGAAATAGTATGAAATTGAAATATTTGTGTAAATAATAAAAAAATAATAGACCAGAAAAGGAGAATAGCAGGAATAGCTACAGGATTTGTCATTACATACCCGTACTTGTCAAAACTCATGTAATTTAGACAAGATACATGTACTTGAAAATTATCATATATACACTGCAAATTAACCAGATATCAACATTAAATACGCAATATTATAATGAGCCTTATTTATTTTATTGTTATAAAATTGAATACTTAGTAAAATAAATTTAAATAAAAAAGCAGTGAATTATGAGAAGACAATGAAAAACAAATTTTTGAGGAATTCTCATTAAGACTTTCGTATCTAATTTTAACTATTGTAAAATACTGTCTAATTAATAAAATATTTGTAGACATTACCAATGCTAACAAAATGTTAAAAGTGGTTAAAATAAACCATTTTATACATGTTAATTCAGTGTACTTGAAAAATATAAACACAGTTTCGCAGCACGCAAAAATGGCTGGGCTGCATTTTATCAGTCAACATTACTGCAATTTTTTAACGTACCTTACTAGAGGAACAAGTATTAGTCAAATAATAACAATTATTATTCCTTCGTTCAGCAATTTTCAAAGGGCAACTGCATCACCTTATTATTGCTATATAATACCTCACATCACTCCACATAGCGATATACAACACGACTATGCACAATCAGATTTAAAGACGTATCAAATCAGACTGATTTCGAATCGGATTGAGGTTAACTCGGTTTTTTGAAAGGTTTAAAGTTTAGCAAAGATAAAAAACATCTACATCTATCGTTTGAAATGTCAAATGTAAGCAGAGTAACTAGAATATTAAACGACTAGTGCCCGAGTAATGACGGCTACCCGAGTTTCCTTTTTTTTCTTGGTATAGACGGAGCCGGAATGCATATGGCGGCTGTAATTTTGGACGGGTGTTTTCAGCCACCCATTCTCCTATTCTCGCAATGCACTTATTGGCAGAGTCAACAAGTTCATCTTTTTCTTCTGTTTTGCAATAAAAATAAATTTGAGTGTCATCTGAGTAGCAGTGAGACCACAATCCTAATTTTAATTTATTTTTCCTACATATTTCGTTAAGACATATTTCGTATAGAAGAGGACCTAGGACTGATCCTTGCGGTACACCAGTAGAGATGGAATAATTGGGGGATTTTAAATGTTGAAATATGACTGAATATTCATGTGTTGAAAGGTATGAGCAAAACCACGCATGTGCTTTATGACGGATGCTGTAAATCTTCCTCGAGCGTTCCAGCAGAATATTGTGATCAACTGTGTCGAAAGCAGCACTCATATTCAAAGAAATTAAAACAAGGTCACCAGCATCCACAGCAGGCATAATACGCCTGTGTTACGTTGTCAGTCTATGGGCAACTATTTTTTCTAATATTTTTGGTATGACAAGAATGTAGGAAATCGGGCGGTAGCTTGAAAGGTCCTAGGAGTCCAGCTGAGAATTTTTCAAGAGGTGTAACATTAGCTTTTTTATGGCCTTTGGAATAATGCTTTCTCCTGAGATATGTTGATAAGATTTCTTATAAACAGAGCAATTTCATTGACACATTTTTTCAAAAGTTGGCACTAAACTATGTTGGTAGTAGGTCCAATAAACATTGTTTATTGGGCAAAGCATTAATGGTTTTTTTACCTCACTTATTGTGGTTAACTTGAAAAATTCCAGACACTGCAAGGCATTATAAGAAATTGTGATTTTAAAATTTTAGTTTCATCTTCCTGTTTGTGTTTATAAAGCTATTGAGTATAATTATCGGCTGTTTTTTCTGCGTAGGTGTAAATAGTGAGAATATTTATTTTTCTTGATTTTTTTCTACACGAATACCGATCCTCATACAAATATGACAGATATCAATCTTTATAAATGTATAATCTTTGCCAGCGGTGCTCGTGTCATCTTTGACTGATGTTTGTAGTCATTGTGTCCTTGTTTTTTTGTTTTCGCTTGACTTTCAAAAAAAAATTAAAAGTTTAGCAGGTAATCTTTGATTTTTCTTAAGAAAATTATGTATTTTTTTGCGAGCGTGAATATATATTTGTCACGGTATTAAAAATCGCCACATCAAATAATACTCTCTTTTTTTTGACAGTAAATATTTAAACAGCAGAACGTACGATAATGATGGGAAACAAGTTATTTATTATATTCTTTATGTACCTGATACATGCTTCTTCATCCAGGAAACATAGATTGTATATCTCTGTAAGTTCGTTATTCATTTACTTGGTTTTGTATTATCATAACCTAAGTCATGTTGTTTCGATTTTGATGTTTAATATTTTTTACAGAACGATGAAAGGCGATACATAGCTTTGAGTAAGTTTGGTTTCTATCAAGGAGGAATACTTGATATTAAACTGGAAAATTTCCGGCTACCAGCAAATGGAGAAAATGGGATAGTTCGTATAAAATACTATTGTAACTAACATTTATATACCATTCAGTATCCTTTAGGAACTTCATATACAGTAAGATCTCGCTTGAAACGGGGAATAAGTTCCAATAAGTTGGAATGCCAAAGAAAATAGCGTTAAATTTTAATTATATATTGTAAAAAAAAACTTTTCTTATTTTGGCAAAACAAAACTTGAATTTCTTGACAATACAGACTGACAATCGGTTTCAAAATCTTAAAGCCCTTAGAAATAACAGTCCAAAAGTAAAGTTGAAGATTGACTTGCCGTGGGCATTAATGAGAGTACTTTAATTTGTAAATATTAAATTTATATTTTTCAGTATGGATTTACACTGGATCGGACTATAAGTGATGCTCTAAGTCCATATTTAGATTCTCATACTGATACCTGTCCCCTGGAGAATTCTTTGAATGTTGGTTCAGTTCCTCAGCACCCGGCGATTGTTTATTTGAAAATGAATTTAAAAAAACTCAGGCAAGTAAAAATATTTTTCCCATAATTTTAAATGCTTGCAACCCAAAAAAGCAACATTATACTTTTATATTTTTAGCACAAAAATGCTAGTTATATTAGTATATAACCATTCACTGAGATTTTTTTGTCTACCGGTTTCGAGATGTACCCGTCTCTTCTTCAGGACAATCACTACAACAGCATGAAACAATACAACACGTCACTACCATAGCATTATTCACACACTTATAACTACATAAAATGTTGATCACATGCAATTTTAGTTGCTGTATTATAGAAACGGTTTTTTGACATTTCAAAATAGTAATAGATTTCTTTAATCTTAATTTTGGATACAGTGCCAGCTCGCTAATCCGAATGTTAGCCATGCAGTATGTAGTTTGGATTAGGGAGTCGTTCAAATTACGGAGTATTTTGAGAAAAATAAGGGAAAAAAGGCAATTTCGGTTTGTGAAAAAAATCAAAAAAGATTTCATGGCTTCAGAAGATGGAATTTTTGGAACTGGCATCAGCTCTTCAACGACATTAGATTCCTTCTGGAAATTCTCACATGAGACAGCATGTATGATGTCGTTACTCAAAATTCTTGATTCTAGAGCCCCTCATCATAAAGTGAAATTGTTTGAATTATATCACAATTTCACGCACTGGGATTCTTGAAAAATAACCACTTTTCATCACCAGTAACAGTTGGATGCAAGAAACACTTTCCTTTGTTGCGAGCAGCATTTCACAAATGTTGCGACATCATTCCTGCTGCCTTACATCCAATTCGTGAGGCACTCATTTCCCAATCTTCTGTATCTTGCTTATGGTATCCAGGCGCTTAAAAATGGCCGTGCGAGAAACACCCAGTTGCACAGCTCGCATTTCTTGCGATTGGGTACTGTCCTCGTCTAAAAGAGCTTATAATTCGGTGTCCTCAAACATATTTGGCTGATTTTCCCGTTTCTGGTTGCCGAAGTTGAAATTGCCCTCACTAAACCTACTGAACTAATATCAGCAAGTCTTTTCCGATGGGGTGTCATTGGCGAAGTTTGTGATGATCTTCGTTCTATGCGATGTGGCCTTGTGTTGCGTTGTGGCATTTTATGCGATTTGGCAGGAGATTTCTTTTAGTTGAAGTGGTTAAGCATAACTTACCCTATGGCTTTTTATTGGCACAAAATTCTACATTTCTACAAAACTAAAAAACTACTTTTCTTTATGTTAACATTCACTGATTGACAGATACAAAACCAAAAAAC
The DNA here is from genome assembly GCF_059751285.1 of Brachycentrus maculatus. Taxonomy (NCBI): domain Eukaryota; kingdom Metazoa; phylum Arthropoda; class Insecta; order Trichoptera; family Brachycentridae; genus Brachycentrus; species Brachycentrus maculatus. Next base: position 1,572,840 of record NW_028280783.1, read on the forward strand.
AAAACCTCCAAAAAATATATGTACGATATTTTCTTTGAGAATGACTCCAATTGACATGTAATGTTACCTGTGAGCAAACGGCAATTGCGAGGATACAGAATTTTGTCAAGCAAAAATTGGTGTATATGTTAGAATGAAATAAAATCATCCTGCCTTTTTGCATCATCTCTCTCCAAAAAAACAAGTTTCTGCAAAACTGTGATTTGTTATTGTATAAATTTATAAGTACAAATTGATATTGATTAAAATATTATAAAAATGTTTACTTTACTTTTAGAATCGAAGTATCCTGTGGTAAAAACTTTGGACCTTTACATCTATATACAAACAGATCGCAAATTCCTGGGGAAAGATCTAAAAGACAATCATTTTTACTTCTTCACCGCAGAAAACGGGCATCTATAGGTTTGTTTTACCTTTTTTAATTTCCAATTTTTATTCCAATTTGTTCTCATTGCATTTAATAATTATTTTTTACATTGTTATTTTTTTATCTTTATAATTATAATTACTTTTCAAATATTCATTTTTAATTGGCTATTAACTTTTTATTTCTAAAATAAAACAGATGCCGGTCAAAAATTGAACTCACCAGAGAAGACAAATCAAGAAATGGAGATACCGTGCTCTAATACAATTTTACCAATCACAAAAGAAACAAAAAATGAAATCACTTATTTCAATACAAGTGTAAGTATACACTTATATTCCAATATCTTATCCCTTCTAATCATAATAAATTTTTTTAAAGAACTACAGAGAGGTAACTTCGCAATGTACATGAATATTTGTGCTGGTCAAAAGGTTAGTTTCATTGGAAAATTAGATGAGAGGATTTGCCTTTGGGCTGTTTAACTAGTATAAGTTTTAGAAAAACATTTTAAATTCCTATTCACAATATTTTTTTCATTATTATGTATCCATATACAATTATACATTTCCTTACAAGTGCTCTAACTTATGAGGTTTTCAAGGTATGTCAATTTTTTATTTGAGTTGATTGCCAAAATACGAGTTACAAGTTTCAATTCCAATTACAAGTTTATGCTTGGAGCTTTTCGGTTTAGGTTACGCTGACACCACTCTTATCCTACAGCGCGTGATATCTAATTTTTACCAAGTATCAGTTCGGTTACTGTTGACGGTGAGCACAAGCCTCACCTGTAGTTGTCAAAGAGGGACTTGAAAGAATGGAACACAAAGGAGTTGCCCCTTGGAAAGTATATAGAGCCTAGAACAGTGGTTTAACCTGGGTTCGGTCGAACCCCAGAGGTTCGGTGAGTCAGCCTCACGGGTTCGGTGGAGGTCAAAACACACACCTTTTATTATTATGAAAAATGATACGACGTTCGGTATATTCATTTATCCAATAGATCTAGCATATTATTTGAAAGGAATAAATCAATCTAGAAATAAATTTTCCCAATTAAGGGTTCGGTGACCGCGCATATGAAACAAGTGGTGTTCGGTACCTCCAACATGGTTAAGAACCACTGGCCTAGAAGGTATATGTCGGGAAAAAAAAACATTGTATTGATATCGATGGTTTGAAAAAAAAATTCTTTCAATTTGTATAAGCGTTTTTTTTTTGTATTTTATTTTATTAATAAAGTTAAATTTTTTATACAATTTAATACAATTTCTACTTAAAACAATCTTATAATTTTAGTTGCGCCGAGCCTCTCCAAAAAAGAGACAGCTCTTGTGCTTGGAGAGGGACTTTTTTTGACAGTGACGTGTTATACATTTTAAAAAAATAGTGTTAATTAGTGTTGAACTTTCTATTTGCACTGCATATACCGATATAAACTGATTTCAGTTTGCCATGTACGTTGCATCTGTTGAGGAGGAAGGATTCTATAATCTGTATTTCCACAACTGCCCATCGTTACCTAATCCCCTGGATTTTATGGTGAGTTTGTATTTTTAGTGTTCACAATATAGGTACTTTACACTTGTTTAAAATTATATAGTGTGGGTTATTTATTTAATTTTTTGCTGTTCATTTTCAGCAACATTTATTTTCTTTTACATTTAATAAAAGTATTCCTATATTTATGAGATATAAGATACAAATAAATGAAAAATAAAATAGAGTTTAAAAACTCTTATGAGATGTATTAAAAATGATATTATAATATATTGAATTATATTATGGTATTAGCCACTTGCTTATTTTGGTCAACACATTGTTATCGGTACACATATAAAAATGTTTTTTGTAGTTTTATATAGGAAGCGGGACAAATGTATATGTATAAATAGGTTTTTTTCTGAATCTTTATTATCAAATAATAATAATATTTAGTCAAACCCGTATAAATATTACCATTTTTATACGGGTTTGACTGTAGGCGCAAAATACCACATCGCAACTAATGATTCAAATGATTACTTCCAATGGAAACACTCTACACTATGCAGGGTCAGGTATGCCACGTAATCAGACTGTCAACAGTATCATAAATGATGAAGCTTAATAGGAGTAGTCAAACTGCAAATTTCATAAGCATTTGAAACTAAATTGCTTTCTGGGTTATTTTAGTCTGATGTCAGTCATCTTGCGTGTTAAATTATTTTTTTTATATTGGTACTATTTGTCTTTTTTTTACTCGTAGCGTAATATATTATAAAATAAGACATTTTCTCTTTAAAAATGTCTTCATAAAATAATAATATTGACAATGAAATGTTTGCAGACAATTTATCTGATGATATTTATAATTTATATGATGGTGAAGTATTATTGGAAATACCGATACTTATTACAAAATATGTATAAAAAAACGCCCACTACTGGTACTAATTAGCATGCAGATTTGCCCGACAACAATGTGTTAACAGATGGTGCTTGGAGTTTGTCAGTATCTCTATATTCATGTCATTATATCCTTATGAAGTTTGACATTATTATCGCATATCCTAACAATACATGTTTATGTGTGGCCTTCATAATACTCTCAGATGATCAATACTTTATTTGGAGATTACTGTGTTTGCTTCCAACACTGTGACTTTAAATTTTCAGGTGGAAATATTTGAAAGCAACGGTGGTAACTTTTTATCTGCTGGAGATTTACCACTACCTGCTCTGTACACAATGATGTCCCTGTTATTTGTTCTGAGTGCCGGATTCTGGTGTTTCTTACTCAAGAACAGTCGACATCCCGTTTACAAAATACACATCATAATGTGTGTTTTAGTATTCCTAAAATCTCTGTCGCTGGCTCTCCACGGGGTCAATTATCACTTCATACAAACAAGAGGCGAACATGTACCAGCTTGGGCCATACTATACTACATTACACATCTGTACGTATTTTCTAAATACCATAATCTAGATTTTATACAATGTTTGAGTAATGTAAGCGTTGAATCCTGTTTTAGAATTGAATGCTGTATTTTGAGAGGAAAACATATGTTCTGAATAAAAAATTAAGAAAAGTATATACATTTGTAACACACACACCAGTGAACAAAATTACAATCACTCTCTGCATCATAAAATTGTCACTCATTAATTGGGTTTGAATTTGTATAATGGGATGTGGGGCTAGGTACAGAATTGCTTTATAATGTTAGATTGGCAAATGTTGGCTGAAATACTCGGTGGTGATATCCAGAAATTTTCCAAGATTCACTTATATTGATTATTAAAGATGTTTTACTGAGACAATCTTATTCTAAGTTCTTTATTTCGAAGACATGAAGCAATTTTATGAAGAGGGAATATGGAAGTCATTGGGTATTTACAGAACCGATTCACTGATGTGCTGGCAGGCTCAGTTTATATTTTTATCAACAATCATCTCTGCCGAATATCAAACGACCTCTTGTTTCTACTTTGCTATATTTTCAATCCAATTTTCACGGCATTTCTGAAAACCTAAATCATCAAGAAATGCTTATTTTAAAATTACACAATCTTTGGCAAAGTGACAATTTTTTATTTAATTTCAGTTCATATCTGTTTACCATTTACCTCAATTTCTATGTACTGTTTGCTCTAAATACAGTTTAAATCATTGGCTACCAGGACTTTAGGGGTTACAGTGCCAGAAATATTGCGATTTAAACATAAATAATTCAAAAGTAAAATGTGTTTGATAAATCATAAACACTCTGTGCCATTGTTTCATCTTCGGCGCGGCTTTAAAATACATGCGATTTAAAATCTTATCCAGAGTTATATATTTTTATTATTTCATAATTTTAAAATAATTTCTTCAACATACAGCATTTAATTTGTGGTTTTTGGTTGCGTTATTGCTTTTTTCAATGCGTTATTTTCTTATTTAACTGTATTATGCGTTATAGTATAATTTTATTTGGAAGAGGAGATATTTTAAACGTTCACTGTATTTTCTAAACATTGCACAATGTATTTCAATGTTGTTTTTTTTTCTTTTTGTCTCTATTTATTATTGTCAGTACCTTCTGACAGTACGGATTGACAGCCAACTAGTTTAAAAATGCCAGTCATTTGAAATAAAAGTCCAGAAGTAAAGTTATGTCTTTGGCACTGCATAGTTAAAATCTTAGTGAATTAATTCCCTAGTACCTTTTTAATATCTGCGGGATAAACCAAGATTTACATAGAGCACTTATTCCTCATAACCTAACATTTTCTGATCAAAGTAAAAGAGCCATGGTGGTAATACATATTGTGATTTTTAAACGGTAAACCCGGAAAGGCTATATTTAAGAAGCTTCTTGCCTGTATGATAGTAAGGAAAAAGAAGGTAGATGTGAAAAATACATATTAAACATCCAGACCAATTGAAAATGAATATTTCTTGAATTAATTTTGCAATTGGCGGGAGGCATTTGAATTTTAAAGGATTTTTTTTTAGTTGCTTAACTTTAATCACACAATTGCTCATTGGAATAAGAATATAAGTTTAAATTAAAAGCTTTGGTTAAGTTCTATTTTATTTTATGTTTTGCAAAATTCTAATTACATATCATATACAGGTGTCCCTCGTATAACACAGTACAAAATGCGAATATTATAACACTAATTCAATATTACATGGTACAAAACTTAAACTTAATATCACATGGTTTTGGTATGACCAATTTGAAAAAAAATTCATTCAATAAGGGGAATTCCCAAGTGGTTTTTTTTTAATGTTAAAAATGATAAAAATGATACCTATAAATTCTAAAAAAAATTCACATTTACAAGAACAAAAATAAAAAAATACAGGATAATGTCACTTCACAATTGTGTTTTCCCACGCAAATGTGGTCCCTTTTTACATAAGATGAATTGGAAAACGCACTTTCTATTGGCAATCTTTTATTGCAATGAACATTAATGTCACTGTCTCCATTTATCGGAACAAAAGCCTCGTTGACCCTAGTATCCCTATCATTTTATACATCGCAATCCGCCACAATAGAACTTCCAACACAATGAAAAATATTCTTTATCTTTAGGGTGTATTTATTTTAATATGATAAACATTAAATACAGTTATCAAGACATGCGCCAACCGCAATATGCTACACTCAAATTGAACACATGCGCTCCTGGGAACCGACAAACACTCACTGAAAATTAAAGCGCCATAGCACTGCCTAGAAATTTACATAACCAACGCGATAGCGGTGGGCCGCTCTTGAAGTTAACTTACTTTTTCATTTGTATGTTTCAAACAAAATTTCAGCTATCATAAAATTTTACACCTTATGACTTCATTTCGATATAACACATTCATTGCCTTGATTTATATTATTTCAATGTTTTATATGTTATAACGCAGTTTATACGTTTATATATATAGTTTATACGAGCGATGCCTGTACTTGGAAAATATTAAAGCCAATTAGTTTTCTGAATCAGATAACAATTTTTTTTTATGTTAAAATTTAAAATATTTCTTTACAGGTTGAAAGGAGCAGTGTTGTTTGTTACTATTGTACTCGTGGGAACAGGATGGAATTTCATCAAATATGTTCTGGCTGACAGAGATAAGAAACTATTCATGATTGTCATTCCTCTTCAGGTATGAAAATAATACAGGAATGCTTCACTTAACGTCTACCCAACTATACCATGGAACCTGTAGTGTCATGAAACATTATGCCATTTTTTTTAAATAAATTGTTTTTAAACTCATTCTGTTACAGTTACACAAATTAGTGGAATTTAAAATATAACAAGTTTTGTTCTGAAGAAATAGATTCATATCTTCCATATGAATTAAAAATGTAAATGTTCATAGTCTTAAATCTCCTAAAGTGATTCACTAATGGTTTTGAAATTTTGTCACAACGTTGGATTTGAATAAACACAATTTTTAGATGCTTATTTTCCTCTTTCCTATTTAACTGAGCTACGGCTGGTTAATAAAAAAAGTGAATTATATGGAATTTGTAAAAGTGCATATTTCATTACGCAACTTGAATTAATTAACAAAAACCTGATTTTCAAGAGTTAATAAGTTAGAAATTACGCAATCACTATTTTCTTTGTGTTGTCTCGCTACATTGTTTATTTTTTTAGGTGGTTGCAAACGTGGCGGAAATAATATTAGAAGAAAGTGAAGAAGGAGCGGCGGAACACAATGCCTGGAGATATGTCTTTATTTTGGTTGACCTTTTGTGTTGTGGCGCCATATTATTCCCAGTTGTATGGTAATCTTTTTCCCTCAGTTATTGCATGTTGCATCATCAAACAAGGTTTACTCTATTCACTAAAATAACCCGTATTTGGAACTCTCTTTTACGCTTTAACCACCATGCACGCCACTTTATCGTTCTGGCTAATATTTACTCTTCAAAATTTCACTACTCGATGACAAGATATACTTACGAAATAGCTGACATTTTTATTAAAATGACTGAGATTTGTCAAAAAACATGTATTTTAAAAAAAATATTCTATCATTAATTGATATTTCATAGGTATATTCTGCCATCGAGTAGTGAAATTTCAAAGCGTAAATATTATTATGTTTTTTTTGCAAGTAAAGTTGCATATACATGATGGCGCGATAGGGACCAAAATTAAAAAAGGAATTAGAATTAGCATACATATTTGAAAAAAAAACTTTTATTCATTATTTATAAACAAATTTATGCCCTATGATGTTTCTAAAGAAATTTGTACTTTTTGCTGACAGAATATTTATCTATTTGAATTTACGAGATTCAACTGTAGCCATAGTTTGAAAATTAATCAATATTGCATTTATGTGTTACTTTAGTTTTTAGAAATAACTCTTCTGTATGGATGATGTATGTATGATTATACATACTTGACAAGATGTTTCGGATTTGTAGTGTACTCCCTTTTGATTTTTTTTTCATTAATAAATGTTTTCAGGTCTATCCGCCACCTGCAAGATGCTTCCACAACAGATGGAAAAGCCCTAATAAGCCTGAGAAAACTTAAGCTCTTCCGCCATTTCTACATAATGGTCGTATGTTATATTTACTCTACGCGAATCATTGCATATTTGCTTAAGGTGAATAATATCTCTTTATTTAAAACATTAGTAATATTGACTTGTAAATTGAAAAGACAAGGAACACAATGAAATTAGCTGTTAACACGTTGGCTGCCAACTACGAGATAACTCGTAGAATGCGTTCTTTGCTAGGACACCGTCTACAAGTTATCTCGTACTGTGTTTACTTGCCATATTCGTGCAGCTATGTTCAAATTCTTAGTATATCAGTGCTAATATGGATAGATGGCGCATCGGAAGAGAACAAAAATCAATGCATGAATATAAAATATATAAATGTACTTTAATTAAAGTTTTTAATAATACATTATGATTAAATAAAATTGGCTTTTTAGACCTTAATTCTGAAAATTGTCGCGGCAGTCAACACGTTAATAGTGTGTACCTTAAAAAAAATCTATTTCAACTTAATTTGCGTTTTTGATTTAAATAAAATATCTTTAAAAAATACAGTTGGTACTGTATAGGTCGCGTTTTTTTGTTGTTCAATTATGATACATGTAATTTGTTTAAATTGAAAATAATAATTTGCATTACAAATTAAGTTCACAAAAATAAATAAATAAAGTTATCTTTAATGAAATAAGTGTTATGACATTACTAATATTGAATAAATTCACTAATAATTAAAGCATAGTACTAATAAATTAAGTATTATGACTTTCATGATTATTTCATGCAAATTTGGTTATAAATAAAATAAACCAATATAAATTAGTAGTTTTTTGTCTGGACCTTTGAGATGCATTTTTTTGCAATGAATGTGTTAATTCTTTGTGAAGTTTGAATTTAATTTTTTTTTCTTACAAACCAGATCATTACTACAAAGTTTGACCGTGAATGAAAAACTCATGTAGCAAAATAAATTGAGCGGATTCTCATCCCTTGTATCCTACCCTTATTCATCCAAAATCATTAAACAATTGTAGTCAAATTCGGGACTCATATAAAATTTTAAAACTGAAGGAGAACACAATCCTTTATTTAAAAATTTTGGATGTGTCCAAATGCTTTAATTCGACAAGGATTAGACACAGTCAAAACGTTGTGAATAAAGTAATTGGTCAAATTATAAGCTTTAAAAAAAACATGTTTTGTAGCCTCTCCCAGTATGTGAAATAATTTGGGAAAGGTCTTGTATGAATTTAAATAAGAGTCTCTGCTCAAACATGAAACGTGTGAATTATCTAGTATGATATCTCTAATTGTGAATTTTTATATTTTACTATTTATCTTTTTTGTTTTCAGAAAACTGTGGCATTCCAATACTCGTGGCTGGATGAAATGTTTAGGGAAATGGCTACATTTGTTTTCTTTGTTTTGACTGGATATAAATTCAGACCAGCTTCAGAAAATCCATATTTTACAGCCAAGGATACGGATGATATTGAACCACAAGTGTAAGTTTTATTTTGATTCACATTTTACTTTTTAACTCTTAATATTTATATATTATGTGTAAAAAATAAATGATGCTTAATTATGTAGTATGAAAAGTTGCGCGTGTAGCACCATAGATGTGATAGGAAGTGAAACTTTAAAAAAAGAATGAGAGACAGAGCATCTCAATCGAAATACAAGAATACAAAATTTGCTTTAAAATATTGTTCATTCAATACTGCGTTATATATTTCTTCTCTCTCATGTAACAAAATGTGCCTAATAATTGTGACGTATCCTTGAAAGTTCACTCTCAATTCTCATACAGTTATCGATTATCGAATCATCGCCTAAGGAAATTCACTTCAAGAATTGTTAATTTGAACATAAAGGGACCAAAATTTTAAACATTTTAAATTTCTAATTGACAAAATTGTTCGACATTATGTTGTTATTTTTTTACATACAAAGTGGTGCAATAAATATCAACGAATAATCCAGGATTTCAAAAATATGTTTACGTTAATTGGTAAATAATGTATCTCTCGGTGCTAGCTGTTTGTTTGGCTTTAAAAAATACTTATTTTATTTCGTAATAACATTCACTTTATTTTTTTCTACAGATTGACTGAGTGTGCATTATACGAAGGAGTATCAAAGTTATCAAAAAGGAATGAATCTATGAAGGAAGATCAACAACCTCTCATACAAGAAAGTAGTCACGATTACGATTGATATTATGAATTTACATATTCGCAAGTCGTCATTTCCAGATGTCTTAATTTAATAAATCTGTGATGTTCGAACAGGAAGGAAAGAGGATTTCTTACTATGTACTTGTAAATATGAATATAATAAAACTTTCTTATGCTCATATTATATGAATATATTGCTTAATAAAATTTAGTCTTAATATTTTAAAAGACTGTTTTATGTCAATTTCAAATTTTTATTTAAACAATTACATTTTTTAATAACCTGTAATTTATTACTGGAATCTGGAATCTTTTCACTATGCATAATATTTCAATAAGCTTACTAAATATTAGCTATAATAAAATTATTATTAATATATTTTACTTTTAATTATTAAAACCCCAAAATATTCTTTTATATTATCCACTGACACTTCGTGATGGAATTGCATTTTTGATATATTATTAGATTAAAACAAATAATTTTAGCTTTTCCACTTTATTTTTATTTGACCAGCGACCGGGTTTCGTCGTTACCGACATCATCAGACTGGTCTGATGATGTCGGACAGACCAGTCTGATGATGTCGGTAACGACGAAACCCGGTCGCTGGTCAAATAAAAATAAAGTGGAAAAGCTAAAAATATTGGTTTTAATCTAATAATATACCAAAATATTCATATTACATTACCCTATCCCATTTATGACTGTTTCCAATTCCCCTGACCTTGACGTTGAGTAACCAGCTCATCGAAAGGGTCGAGAGTTTCAAGTACTTGGGAGTATATGTGATTGAAAATAGCAGACTTAAAAAAGAACTGAGTGCGATTAGGACTCGCAGAGTCCGCATTTAACAGTATGAAGGCTGTCTGGAGATCGGATTTATACTCAGTGAAGACCAAATGCCGCCTTTACAATGCTTGCATTGCTCCTGTTCTCTTATACGACTGTGAAACATGGCACCTTACAAGGGCCCAGTGCAGCCGTGTACATACTAAGCTTAGAGAATAGGTGTCTGCAGAGAATTTTAGGCGTGCGGTGGTTTGACTTAGTGAGGGATGAAGAGATAAGGTGTAGGATGCAGCAAATCTTAGTCACAACTGTCGTCAAGAAAAGGCGATTCAGTTGGCTTAGCCATGTACTCCGCATGCCTCCTGAGAGCCTTAATCAAGCTTGCCTCTTTTACAAGGCATCAGGTTCGCGCCACCCAGGACGACCACTGCTGACAATTCGTCGGCTGTTCTCGTCAGAACTTCGGGACGCAGATCTGACTTGGGAGGATGCAAGGGAGCTGGCAGACGACGGAAAAGCCTGGAGACAGTTTGTGAACTCCATATGTTCGGGAGCGGATATGGTTTGATAGTTGTAAGGAGCGGATATGGTTTAATAATAATTAATATGTTTCCAATACTCATCTTCCCACATAATCAATTTTGATTGCAGATAATATTCAAATGTAGCTATATCATTTAGAGAAATGAAATAAAAATCCTTTGCAATTTATATCAAACGGTTACAATTAAGTCATATTTGGTAACAAATAAAAAGATGAATTAACGAGTAATCTTTATTCAATATATGGATTAATATTATTTTTTGACATCTCATCAAAGATGAAGAAGAATATGGAAGTCTGGGCATTTACGGGGCTGACGACTGTCATAGGCTGGTTTAAGTGATAACTTTACACATGTGTAACATTCACCAATTCTACCCATTATTGACAACCACACTACTCAAATTCTTGGAAAATAACTCATCTAATTGGAGATAATCCAGATTTTGTGAACAAGTATTTGGACACACTCAAAATGTTGTATGGATTAATAAATTGATTTGAATATTGGAACTCAATGTATCTCGGATGATTGTTTTATTTTTATTTTTATTTCATCACACATAATAAATATTATTACGTCAAATACAAAATATGTATAAACTTGTAGTAAATGTGTATCTTCTTCCTGGCTCCATCCTAACTTATCGTCTTTGTAGACTGTTGGTGTCAGCTGAGCTTGAATTTTCCTCTACTTCACTTTGCTTGCCCCTGGGATCCCGTAAGCTGGCCCTGACACATTGTCAGTCTCTGGATCACCGAGAGAAGAATCACCCTTGCTAATTATGTGTATGATGAAATAAATAATAAATAAAAAAGAACTTTCCCACGCCGAGGGCATATTTTACAAAATTATATGAAAAAAATTGTTTATGACATTCAATCAAATACGTCATGGTCGAATGATGCAATCTATTTAAGGTCTACCCACTTCCATTATCCATTTATCCCCTCTTATTTTTATATGAGATTTAACTCGAACTGAAATTGTTAAAAGTAATAGGATTTAGTGTCAACATATTTTCATATATTTTTCAATAATACCTTTTTTAAAAACACAATTTGCCAGTTGGATATGTGTGCTAATTAGTGCCAGTAGCAGGGATTTTTTTCAAATGAATTTTGAAAAATATAAAAGTTAAGTAAATTTTCATTTACCATACCTTGTTATAAATATGTATATGTATAACTACAATATGCTCCACATAGATTAATTTTAAGGTGGAGACTGACCGGAGTATTTCGTCGTAACGTAACACGTTACGATGCGAGCATTCAGGCAGTCAGTACACTGAGCCGAGCGCTCCATCCATAGTTTCGGATGCTCGGTGATGCTCGCCGCGAGCGATATTACGACGTTATGTTAGGACGAAATGCTTCGGTCAGTCTCCACCTTTAGACATGAATGAAAATAAAAACACTTATATTTTATTTTTTGTTTTATTCTTAATAAATAATACTGAAAAATCTGTTAATACCCAATTCTACTACAACTAAATAAGTTTTTGCGTTTTGGAAAAAACTAGCAGTCTTAAATGTTAATACTATAAAAACAATCATAGATTGAAAAAAAAATAATACAACAAAATTAGTGATATTTCTTGAGGTCAATAATAAAAATAATCAAAAACAATTTTTGAGAAATCGCACAAGAAAGCACAACTAATATACTTTGTTAAACTTATTTGTAATATGTTTTACGTTGGAACTAAAAGAAAATCGTTTTGTAAATTTTTGCATAAGGAAAATCAGTTTTGTATGAAAAAAATGTCAAGGTTTACTTAATAATTATACTGATAAATTTGTCCAGGTATATCTAAACAAATCAAGTTTTTATCCAACTACTTAAAATATGGTTTTGAAAGATTCAAATGATTTATGTTTGTTTAATTTATAACGTAAAAATGTTCCACGTATCAAGTATGAGATTTTTCTTTGGTTGCCTTCATCAATTCATATAACTGAGCTATTTGTTCATCTCTCATGTATTCAAGTAACTGTGGATCCAAGTCTTTTCCAAATTGATTTGAATTAGCAATTTGAGGGTTCATTTTCTTGATGGAAAACTGACTTCGCAAATCGATGGCATAGTCCTGGAAAAAATCAATAGATTACATACAAATAACAACCATATAATAACCTCAGAAATATAACAATACTATAATATATGAATCTTTAAGGTATTATCGTTTTCAGACTTCAATGGGAACCACGCAATAAATTTCATAATTAAAATATAATTAAAATGTAGCTTTGTTTGAAAATCACTATACTTATTTTATTATTATATAACTTTATTATAATGTCTACCGGTTTCAATTAATACTAAAACACTATCCACTTAACAAAATTCAAAATATTTTGACGGTTATGCAAAGGAGCTTGGGTAGATAACAAATGGCTTTATTTTTTGTTGATTGGCAGTCACAGTCAAAAGGGACCAGGGAATAAATTTCAGTTTGCAATACTTTTTCCCAAAAAAATTATCTGTTTGGTTATTTACGCTTTCTTCAGGACTTAAGGTAGAATAAAAATGAATTTAAATATTTAAAAAGTTTCATATAACTTAGAAATAATATTCACTATAAAAAAAAGACAAATAATATCGACGGCCCCTACGTAAAGTACTCTATCCTTAGAAGATTTTTTTTAATAATTAACGGTTTTATCTGAAATTCTAAACTAGTATTATAGATTCAAAAACACGATAAAATAATGTATTAAATCGTTTTAAAACTTCATGCTTTGTCAAAATTAAGTAGTTGGCGTTTTAAGAGTTCAGTTCATTTCGAAAATTCGATGTTGATAGCGTCTTATACGCCTGAAGACTAGGCGTAATTTTTTTTTTAGATAACGGTCTGTTGATAACGTACACCAAATATCTCAAAATTTACAAAAAATGTAGTTAGAGCACTTTACGTAGGGCACGTCGATATGATGTAACTCATGTGTTTCATTTCACATAAAACTTGTTGGGAGCATCAAAAGGAGCGTCTATTTTTAGATCCAATTCATTTAGACCAGTGCTGCTTTTTACAATTCATTTAACACATAAGAAAAAAACTGCTTAAATTTTTTTCTGTCGCAATATTATTGATAATCTCACAAATTGGAAGAGCATTCAAAGTCATCAATTCCTAGCCCTACCATGTGTAATTTTAACATTTCAGCTAATCGTAAAGGCGCGAATTTCACTTACCGTCCATTCATTTAGAAACATGACTGCTTCTGGCTCCGTGCATTTCTTATGTCTTTTAAACTCTTCTCTGGCATATTCATTTCCAAGCGCTCTCAATTCTTCTGGAAGACTTCTGTGTAATCGTAAGATAGTTTTATATAATTTTCTTACATGTTGAACTCGCTCCATGACTTATTCGGTTGGTATATCAAATTGTAAATTATTTCCTTTGGATAAGTATAAAGAATTAATGTAAATGTTATGCGCTGTTAATTGCTATGCTCACAGACAAACTGACAAACTAATTGCATGCTACGGACCATTCACTGATCGAAAACACTGAGAAGAGCGGTAATGAGTGGTAAACACCAATTGTCAAATATTTTGAGGTTATGTTGATTAGTACAGTATTGTACCATAGTAGTAAATATAGATCGGTCACAATACAAAATTACTAACTACGTAGGTACTCTTAAAAATTCACCGTAGGTACGTTCTTTTGAAACGTACCTACCTACATGTTTTTTTTTCTTCATCTTATCCTTATCTGTACATATATGCCAGTGTGCATAAGGTACTGCATCGTACTGAGACGCATTAATATATTGATCGTGAATAAAATGGGGGCAAGGTGATCAATACCACGCTTTAGGTACCAGTTCAGGGTGATAAATATTACAGTAAATGTTTATTATCTTACCATATACCTAAAACATATATTTTACACATACATGTACATATATAATACATTTACATATTTCTAAACAAAACACTGCAAAGGCGGGAATGGTTATTACAATAAAAAAATACGGCATTACTGCCGACACCTAAAATACGACTTTTAGTGGCAAGTAATCATCACACCGATACCAAAAACTAAGATTTTTTCGAATAAATATTATATTAAGAAAAATAATTACATTGTTGTTATATTTCTTATTTATCTCCTGCATCTTATCCTCAATAAATGGCGTATTGGATACAATATTGATCTCATAAAGGCAAGGTGAGTACCTAAGCTTCAGATACCAAGGTATTATAATGAAAATATCGCTAATATCAATCACCCCTTCCAATTGCACTGAAGAAATCTGCCACTGAGTGTATGTACATGTATACACCGGTAGACGCGAAAACCATTTTATTATCTGTTACCGCAACTTTGACTTTATTGAACTCCTCTTCTGAGAAACCCTGAGGATTTTATAAATTATTTTTATTTTTTCTACAATGTTTAAAGTTTAAAATATCATATTAGTCTTGTTTTACTTGCGTTAACGTAAACATCACAAACTCGTATAAATCATGGGAAGATGTGAGCAAATTAGTGTCACGATCAAATGGAATTTTATCACACTGTGGAGAAAAAACATAAAATTCAAAACGTGAAATTTCTCATGTCAAAGAAATGTCGAAACGAAAACGAGAACAACTTAATATGCCGAAGATTGCAGAGTCAAGACTAGAAATACGTATAGTTTACATATCCGTAGTTTCTTGAGAGAAGTCTCTGTAGGGGGAATGTGTACACTTTTCTGATTTTGCCAAGAGTTGGCATCACAATACTGGAATACGGGGTGGATGGGGTGTTGGTAGATTTAGTAAGGGGAATGGTAAACGACTATAGATGTCTAGATCTCTATTTTTACGGGGTAAGCTGTCCACGGCAGCGAAGCAGCCCAGTGGAGCTCAGTGTCGTTAGTTTGTTTGAGCGAGGCGCTGCTTCGTTCTCGCGAAAATCAAAATTCATTTTGAAAAATGGCAAAGTTTATGGCAACCGTGAAAGCCATAATAACTCGGTTGGTTTTCGCTTGCCACGGTGTAGTTGCGATTTGGCAGGTAACAATATTTAAAGCGAATAAGAATTACTGGTATTTAGCATTGCCTACTTTCCTGTTGTTCATGGAAGGAGTTTTTACTCTCACGATAAAGGAAAATCAAGAGTGGAAATGGTGAGTAATTTGGAGGGAATTATTAATATATTTATGTTGATTTTATGAGGTTAAAAAAGTTTTTCAAAACCCGAAAATCTCTTCCCGAAATTGAATACGCCACATACCAGTTTTTATTTTCACATGTTTACTGTCTTTATTAATTAATATGTATATATATATATATATATATATATATATATATATATATATATATATATATATATATATATATATATATATATATATATATATATATATATATATATATATATATATATATATATATATATATATATATATATATATATATATATATATATATATATATATATATATATATATATATATACATAAATATATATATATATATATATATATATATATATATATATATATATATATATATATATATATATATATATATATATATATATATATATATATATATATATATATATATATATATATATATTTATATATATGCATAAAATTCTCGTGCTTATTTTACAATATTAATAAAAAAATTAATGACAGAAAACTGTTTGTACATAAACATCATACCACGTGGGTTACATACCACTGCGCGTACTATCTTGTTTAAGTTGGAAATTGCTATTAATTTTTTATTTAAAAAAACCCAACTCCCCACCCAAGTATCCACCCTTCTTTCTGAACCTAATTCGGTAATAATTTCTAAAATCGTAAGCTAAACACACCTAACTATGAAAATTGTATTGATTGTTATTATTATTTCGTTTGTAAATAAAAATAAGACGTGACACTGGCAGAAACATCCTCTCACTGGGTGACAAAAAATGGAATAAGATTAAAAAATAGAATCTGAAGAAATTTTTCTTCGCGTCACAAATTTCAATAATAATACTTTGTCCAATGCACAATTCATTATAAAATCCAGGAATTAATCAAACCTCAATGGAGACGATTTAAGTGATGCAGAAGGTTGATCAGCTTCAAGTAATCATTCATTAAGAGGAGTTCCATTCCACACAATCATCTTTATAGCTTTTTTGTTATTAGACGAAAAAAAAAACCATTCGGATTTATGTGGTCATTTTCATGAGGGGCGAAACGGATTATTCCATTTTAAATTGTTTCTTATAAGGAAATTTCCGTACTATTTTTGGACATCGTAAAATAGATGAAGAAGAATATAATCGAAGTAGACTCGAGAGTGGCTCGATGATTTGGGTGCCACACGAGCTTAAGTACTCTCTTATGTTAGAGAAAGTCCAAAAGAAGTTTCTGAGGTATCTCTACATGAGAGAGTACGGCTATTATCCTTGGCTCTACCCGACCGAGTTTCTCCAGGGTATGCTTGGCTACAATAGTTTAGAGACCAGAAGGAATGTGTATTTGATTACGCATTTTTATCGATTGGTGCGCGATATGATCGATAATCCTGAATTTATCAGGAACATTGGTCTGTATGTTCCCGATAGTTACCTAAGACAGCGTCGGCATAGATTGTTTCACATTCCTATACACAGGACCAACCTGCCGATGGTTATGCCTGTAGGAAGACCTACCGCTATGTTGAACAATATCTCATTGGATATTGATCTGTTCCATGTGTCTGAAGGAGTTTTCCGAAGAGGGATTCTTCTATACCTTTAGCAATAGTTCTTGCATATTTTCGATTTTTGTATGTATTTGATGTATACGCTTTAAATTTTATAGTTTGTTATGTATATGTTAATTAAAAATAAATCAATTGAAATTGAAATTGAAATTATATTCTGGGCATTTACGGGTCTTAAAATCGTCATAGGCTAGTGTTCACACACTGTAACATTCACCAATTCTACCCATGATTGATAACCACACCACTCAAATTCTTGGAAGTTCTATATGTATGATCCAATTTTGAAACATTGTACAAGAATCACTAGAATTTTCACTAGTGACATCTATTGGTGAGACGAAGACTTAGACTTCCATATTCTTCTTCATCTATGTTGAGATGTAAAAAAATAATATGATAAAAATAACTCCTGTAATTGGAGATAATCCAGATTTGTGTACACACTCAAAATGTTAGAAAATTTCCGGTTTACGGGTGGTTTTACTGAACGGAATAAGTTCATAACTCGAGGTTCCATTGTAAATTTATTTTAATAAAATCGTTGAATGAAACTATTAAATCTCTATATCGCGCTACAATATTTAAATGAAGCCATTTCACATTTAATTTTAAAACTTTTTTATATTAGTAGGAGAATAAATTATTTTCGCCTTATACCATGATATCCCTTGGAATCGTCCAAACGAGAGAGAAATTTTCACGCCATTTGTCGATATTTTAACAAGCCGCCGTAATGTCATTCGGCCTTTCTTTATATTCATTCGGCCTTGCAATACTATACTCGCCCAAATAAAATTGTGATATGGAATAAATGTGTCGCCTACTTTCAAAATCCGCCAGATCCAATTTTATAAGATTTTAAAATAAATACTCTATCGGAATGCCAATTGTGGGTTTTATTGTTTGAATTATTTATATACATGAAAACCCTTCTAAAAAATACTTAAAAACAGCTTTGTATTTCAAATTCCGCTATATTCATGAAACTTGCCTTCTGACTCATATCGGCCAATCAGAGAGCCCCCGCTCTCATAGGTAGGTCAAAAATTAAGATGACGTCGTTATCGGTTTGTGTCTCGTGTTTTTTTTTAAATACTGAAAAAAATTCCAACAAATGGGAAAATTCTCTGTTACATAATATTTTTTCTAAAGATAGACACATTTTTGAAACATAAATGTTACCCTGTGAATTTTTCATTTTTTGTAAAATCGACTTACATGGATCTGGCGCATTTTGAAAATAGGCGACACAAATAATCTATCCTTAAGAATATTTTTTAGAATAACTAACCTGGAATATCTTAAAAGGTATATAATTTATGTTAAATAAAAAGAGTCAGTTAGAAATAAGATTTAAAAAAATATTTATGATAGTAAGAAATATGGTAGTAAGTAGTAAAACATGGAAATTTATAGTGCTTCAATATTTGGATGTAAAATACAGTGAAACCTCTCATAACGAGCACAATTCATTGCAGAATCGTAAGATTCTCGTTAGGCGAAACACTCGTTAAACGAAACATTTTTGTTTTGACCAAGCTCACAAGTGAATGACGAGAAAAGGGAACTTGCCCTGTCTCTGTAACTCTTTATGCGAAATCTCGCTTGTTAGGGGAGCAACTTTTTCACTTTTATTTTTGCTCGTTATGCGAATTACTCTTTATGAGAGGTGCTCGTTATGAGAGGTAGTACTGTAGTAGTAGATGATTTTGTATATTTGGGAAGTATGTCTTCTAGAGATGTAAAGATTGATAATGATATAGAAAGGAGAGTGAATGCTGGAAAAAAGCGAATGGAGCATTGAATTCACTTAAAGCAAAAGTAAAACCCTATCAGCGAAATCTAAACTGGCAGTACACAATGATGTCCTAGTTCAAACCCTATTATATGGAAAAGAGGCATGGAGTTGGCAATAAAAGGATGAAAGTAGACTGAATGCAGTCGAAATGTGTTTTCTCAGGCGAGTGTTCGGCAAAACGTTGTATGCTAGATATTCGAATTGAAATAAGAAAATAATGCATGGCTGAGATAAGCATTATGGATAAAGTTAAGAAAGTTGTGTTGAGATGGTTTGGACATGTGACTCGAATGACTGAAGAAAGGATAGTAAAATAAATTTATGCGGCAAATGTGGATGGTAATAGAAACACAGAAAGACCAAGGAAAACTAGACATGATTAAGTATTTCACAATTTGAAAGTGGTCAGATCAGGAGTTGGAATAATCGACATATGTGTATGACAAGATGCATGATTGTGAAAGCGGCGAATATTGTGCGCAAATAAGGATTAGTATAGCGTTCTATTCTCTCAACCTACCCCTAGATTTTAGAGTTACTTGGTCGATAAAATATATTTTTTTGGCAAAAAATTATATTAGCGATGTTACATATATATTCCTGAATCAAAAACACCCTTTGCTTTTGGATGATGTCACTTTTGAACAAACACCGGCCTTTCTCTTCGATGTTATTGTATAGAGTAGACCGATCATATTTTCCAGTGAGTAAACAAATTTCAGCTCCACAACACTGCTAGAGGGATGATCGCTAAACCTTTTATCGAGTCGTTTAGAATACCAATCATTTGTCGGTGAACGACATTCGTTTCCTGAGGAAATTGCAACCATTAGGGCTATTTGGTGTAACAGGCGGGCCTTGGGATGTTCCATTTTTCTGTGTAATTTTTCTGATATTCTCTTGGACTTGTCACGACCTTGTGCAGTGATTTTCAGATTTGAACGACCTATTTTCCAACTTTTATTTTTAAACGTTAAAACCATAAAACCTATTCTAGCTTGGTAACCAGCATTTTTTCTACTACTACTACAACAGTTACGCCATTTCCCCGCTAAGGTTTTTTGTCTTAATTTGTTCCCCAATTTAAAAAGGATAATAATAACGATTGAAGCAAATTGAAACATGAAAAAATTATCTCGAAACGAAAAAAATACGAACCGAAGTGAACAATATTTTAAATAAATAGTTTTTTATCCTGGAGGTATATTTATGAGAATTTCACAAACCGGAGCATTCAATGATGGAATAAAATTTGGGTAGAATTGGTGAATGTTACAAGTGTGTAAAGTGATCACTTAAACGAGCCTTTGACGGTCGTCAGCCCCGTAAATGCCCAGACTTCCACATTCTTCTCCATCTTTGACGAGATGTCAAAAAATAATGGAATAAAATCATAAACCGCGCCGCTTTTCCATCTGCTAGCTTCAGATCATTTCAAACCTTGCTTTTGCCTTTATTTCTATGATTTTCAATTTCATCGTGAATAAAGTATTGTCTTAAAAAATCCGAATTATTGTCTACCTTGTGCTGAAAGAACAACTTTTCCATGTGTTGAGACTGTACCCTTTATCTGACTGGGGATCTGTTTTTCACATTCTGGGTTCGCATTTCAGGTTCTGTCCATCTGTGTTCATTTACTTGGGAAGTGTGGTGCCGGCGATATGGCTCCTGGAACTGCACAAAGTGGAGAAGCGTCTCCAAGCGAGAGAGGAACACTTCAACATCACGGCAGCGGCGGGAGTCGACCTCAAGGATCTGAGTAAGATGCTGGGGGTAAGAATTATCGTAGTAAGGAAATTTCACCCCTCGCAGTGGAACATGAGGAGTTCCGGTTCACTCCAGTTCGTTGGATTGTTCAAGATTTTAACTGGATCTTCTTTAGTGAAGATATGTTTTATTTTTAATCTCATTATGCGTAGAAGATGAGAGATTCTAAAAAAAATCGTTAAATTGTTTGTATTAATATTTTTAAAAGAGTTTTTGAAGGCAAGAAAGTGAACAGCATTTCTTTTTCATTTTTTGAAATACTGAGCTTTATAATACAAACTTTAAAGGGCGTGTCCAAATTGTCGGACGATCTTGGCGAAATTCGGGTCTTAACGCAAAACATCCAATCGCTGTAACATATCAAAATTAATACACTACCACTTATTTAAAAAATAAAAACCAAAGCCATTTTTACTCAGAAAATGATGTACCTTTATAGCGTTTATAAACATATAATATGAGCTTCACATTAAGTTTTAGGTGTTGATATTGTAATTTTATTTTCAGGGTAAAATTCATCTTCCGGATATACCATTTAGCACTGAAACGTGGGTTACTCTCATTGAACAATTTCTGATGCTTACACTGATAGTGGGACGATGGTTACTCCCCAAAGGTGACTTGACGAGAGACCAACTCAGCCAATTGCTTCTCGTGTATATTGGTAAAATATTTTGTACTTATACACGCTCTGATAATAGATCTTTGTCAGACGGGAGGAATATCTAATTTAACACACTTAACCTGTAAAGGATTGTATTAGACTCGTTTCGTATTTATAACAGCTGATATAATTCTTAATTCTTCTTCTTCATCTTGTTGTAGGCCTTGTGGCCTGTTTTTAATTAATATTTTCATTCATCATTTTCTTTTGGAAAATTCGCCTTCGAAAAAACGTTATTTTTGTATGTTGGCAATGAATGACGTCAAAGAAACGATGGAGTTATTTTAATGTTGGTGTCATTGCTAAATTATTGGCGGCTCTATTTGTTGATGTCTACGGTCCACCCTCACCTCATATTTGTATAACACAAATGGTAGTGTGGTGGTAAACAAACAATCCATACTACTACTATTACAGCTTTATAAACCATAGACAACAAACCATATGTCATAAAACGTTCGATGACGGAAATTTGATGACGTATGCGAACGCACGTTTTTCGTTTTATTCAAATATCTAAAGTTTAAACCTTTATATCTCCCTTAGTTCTCTACAAATTTCAATAAGAAAGTCACCGATAGTCTTGTGATTTTTCATATTTATTTATTAGCCGATAATCACACATCGTGATTTTTGTCCATTCTATTGACCCCTCTACTACCAAAACATTGCAGCCGTAGAAAGTAAATTTCAGTTGCATTTTGGGGTTTTTCATTAAAAAAAAACTAGAGTTTGTTTTTAAAATGATTTTAAAACTTTGTAGGTATAGTTTACCTATGCCTTAGTTATACGAAGAAGAATATCGTATAATCGCTTTCTCTAATTTTAGTTTTAGTTAGGGATAAAACGCATGTTGTGCATTCGTGAAAACATCGCTTGTATAGGAGCAATCAAAGAAATAAATCGCGGTCGTTTTCGGGGAACCCTAATTCTACTGCGTAACACTGAAATAGCGTTCAGCAGATCTTACTGTACTTATCTGAGAATCTAATCAGAATGATAATTATTGATTTCTGGGGATCTTTGGGTGAATTAAATAGTTATAATTGATGTATGAAACGACGGAATGCGAAATGAGGAAGGATTGTATTTTAGTGTACAACTGCTGAAGTGATTTCTATTTCAACACTCCTTCTGCAGTACTAATGAATTTTCTTTGTAGAAAGTAATCTGAAAATTGGGACACCAAAACCCCTTAAATATATGTTAGGATATAATGAACCTGTTCTGAATATTTTGTAATATGCAAAATGAATAAAGAATATTACTAGATTACAGAATTAAAAACGAAGATATAAGAAAGGATTGTAAGGCTGAACAAGGAATAATTGAGAAGATTAGGAAGAGTTCTTTACGGTGGTATGGACATGTGGAGCGAATGGATAACAAGAGAATGACTAAGAAAATAAATGTGGCGAATGTGAGAGGGAAAACAGAACGAGAATGACCGAAAAAGACTTGGCACGATCAGATCAATCAGAACCTAAAATCTGGCGGTGTCAAAAGTCTGAGTAATCGGAGGGCATGTATGACTATATGTATGGATGTGAAGGAGGCGAGGAGTGTATGTCAGGACAGAAGAGTGTGGCGTTCCATCCTTTCTGCCTACCCCTGTAGGGAAACGTCGTGATGGTAGTAGTAGTAGTACTAGATTACAGGACAAAAAAACAAACTATCAAACATATGAATGAAATAATATTCAACAAGAAGAATGGTTATAATGGTAAATATTTTTTTCAGGCACAGCAGCTGACATCATCGAGTTCTTTGATTCTTTTAAAGATGACAAAATCGTGTCAGAACCTCTGTTAGTTTTGTTAACATTAGCGATTTGGTCATGGAGTTTGTTACAGTTCACCGTGGTCCTAACTGCTACAAAGTCGAGGAAATCCAGGGTCAGTGCCAATGGCAGCATAGGGAAAACGTATGTTATCTTTATATTAATCCAACTTATAAGTATTTACATAATAAATTACAATATTTGGGGATTTGTTATTTACAGTTGTGGTGTATCATGTATTTTCCAATATTGTTTATTTGTCCAAGAAATATTCCATAATTACATGGTACCACGCACATCAAAAGTGTACAACTTACACAACCAGTCTGCTGATGCTATTCTCATTTTCCTCATGGTACAAACTGTTCCTCTTCTTTATAAAATTAATTAACTTTGTTTTCACCACTTTTTTATTAATACAATTTGAATAATAAAAAGTTAAAAAATAACATTTAGGATTTTAACGGAGTGTGTCGAAGTTTTTTGTGAGAGTATTTTAATGTTTTTGAATTAAAGAAACCCTGAAGATGACAAGGTTCATGTCGAAATCGGTAGGTTAAATTGTATTAATAAAAAAAGTGGTAAAAACAAAGTTAATTAATTTTATAAAGTTCATAAAAAGTCCCATAAAGTACCTGCGGAAAACATTCAAGAAATGTTCCTCTTCTATTTACTTTCCCATATAAATGTAACGTCCTTTCCTCATAGCTCATTCTCTTAAAAAAAGTACTATTTTTTAAACAGTACACTTACTCCATATATAAATCAGCGATTTTTAATTAATTATGACTTGTAACAAAAAGGTAAAAAGAAACCCATATGTTGGACAATAATGTTAATAATGAAAAGTAAAAGAAATATTTCAGTAGCGACTTGTGCGACAGATTTAAAGTGGAATAATTTGAGCGATTTTGTATCTCATTTAGGCGAATATTATAAAACATTTAATTTATTAAATTATCACATAAAATATATATATATAAATATATATATATATATATATATATATATATATATATATATATATATATATATATATATATATATATATATATATATATATATATATATATATATATATATATATATATATATATATATATATATATATATATATATATATATATATATATATATATATATATATATATATATATATATATATATATATAAATAAATATTTTGCACCCATCTACCGTGGCATTAAAAATTGTTTTTATTTGTATACCCATGCATTTTTAACGAAAAAAAAATAACTAGCATAAAATCAAATTTACTATTCGAAAAAAGATACACATTGCATTTTCGTATTAAAAACATAGTTACTAATTCTCTTCAATAAAAAAAATACAAAAGTATTTTCTTAATCACGGGAAATGTATTTTTTAAATACTTTTTACATGTCTTTATAAATCTATTCATAGTTTTCTAAACTTTTATTATCATTTTCTACTATTTTTATTCCTAAAAATAATGCATATAAAAGGGTAAATAAAATAAAAATAAATCTCCAAATGAAATCAGTTTAGTCTGGTGGTGGCCAAGAGACTACATGATATTGACAAATTTTAAAATGATTCACACATCTATGAAACCTTGATTGCAAAATAGCTGAGTTTTTTTAATGTATTTTAGTCTGCTTTTTTGTTGGTGTTACATATATATCGCTCCATAATAAATCACAGCTGAAAAAAATCCAACAGGACTCACAAATATAAAGAAATAGAAAAATTGTGAGATCTTTTTGTTGTTGACTATGGCTCACAAGATGGAATAATTTTAAAAGCGATGGATTTTCATATATTCCATGTCAATATGTAGGATATGACAGATTTGAGATTACCAAATTTGGTTCCAATACATATGTTACAATTCTTGGTATGGAAATTTTGTTTTAGTGGTACAACTGAAACATGCTGTTGTTCCATCGACGTCTGTGCTATCATGATGAATATAGCTCTCCAGGATGCTCCGTTCCTCGCATTCCGGCTTCTCATCATTGTCCATTACCGCATCGTCAGCTATATGAATGTCTTCTTCACTTGCAAAAACACATTGGTAAGAACATAAATGAAATAAAAACAAATAATTGTATTTGATGAAAAAATATATAAAATAAGTATTATTTAAGCTTATAATTTGACCAGATAATTTATTTACAACATATTGAGTGGGTCGTCAGCCCGGTAAATGCCCAGACTTCCATGTTCTTCTTAATCTGTGATGAGATGTCAAAAAATAATATGAAAATAACTCCTGTAATTGGAGATAATCCAGATTTTGTGAACAAGTATTTGGACACACTCAAAACGTTATAAAATAAGCCCCAACATGTATAAGTATTTGATAATAACTTCATGATAAAAACTTATGCGATTGCAGAATACAAAAACTTGTCATACGGGTTGACTGTACAGGATGTTTTAAAGTTTAACTGACTCAATTGAGATTGTAAATTGATAGAAATGATACTTAATAATAGGTTTGAGATAAAAATTAAAAAAAAATTTTTTTAGGTAATTCTTCTGCAAATATACCGATTGTACGTAGTGCACTCAGAAACTGAGAAAAGCGGAATGGCAACCAAGAGAGTTGAGGGTAAAAGAAACATTGAAGGCAAAGCAGGACATAGCAGGTGCCCTAAGCACAGACAGAAAGTGAAGATGGCAGATTCTGACTTGGAAATTGGCAACATCGCAATTATTTCAAACCCAGACGACATACACAAACTGAACAAAAAAAAGAATATTAAACTGAGGTAACATTAGAGATTAAAATCTTATATCAAATTGGTTGATTTGCGTAACAGAAAACATTATCAAATTATCAAAGCTAGGCTTGCATTGTTGCTTCCGGTTGAAGACAAAAATACTATTAATATAACAGTGTATCAATCCAATCCGGTGTTCTATGCATTATTGGTTGATCATGAACATGTCTTCTTCTTCTTCTTCTTCATCTTGTTGTAGGCCTTGTGGTCTGTTTTTAAGAGAGATTAGCCTCCTGCGATGTCGATTCCCAGCTATCGACCCATCTCTTTGGTGGTCTGCCCTGGAGTCGTCTGCCGTGGGGTTGGCCGTACAGTGGGATGTGGGGGAGTCTGGATGGTTCCATTCTCCTCACATGCGCATACCATTGTCTCCTTCGTTGCCTTCCTCACCTAATGACATCTTCGATCTCGCATATTTCCCTGATCCTGGCATCTCGAAGACTCTTGCCTGATATGCTTCTCAGAGTCTTCATTTCTGACACTCTAAGCGCGTTTTTCGTGGCAACAGTGTCCGCTCTACTTTCGATTCCATGCGTCATGATGGGTCGGACACAAGTTTTGTAAACCTTAATTTTTATAAATCTTAATTTAACATGAACATGTGTAAAATAAAATAAAATATAAATACTTTTTTTTCATAAATTAATATTTGAAATTCAAATTTCTTTGGATCATTTTAGGGCATTTATCATGACTAATAAAGATGATATACGTGACCTCACTATGCTAAACAAGACATGGCGAGAAAATGAAAAGAGGTCAGGTAATGATGGAAGTGGCAGGTAATAATTATTATAATTTTTTTTTATTATGTCCATGAATATTTTTTTTCACATGCCCACAATACATTTTCACTATTTTTAAAGTGCAAAATATCTTTTGTTTATAAAATATATATAAAAATTTGACTTTTTTTTTTTAGAAAATGTATTGAAAAATTTGTTCATATATATTTTTTAACCGCTTAACTTTAATAACTCTTTTGTTTTCAAACCATATATTTATTTTATTGAAAAACTAATTTTATCAATTATATGGACAAGCGGTGTTTTAAGAAGAAAACAAACCATTCGTCAAAAGTACCTAGGTTTAGAGAAAATTAAGTTACAATAATTTTATATTTTTTATATCGTAAAAATATTAATTTAAATGTTATTTATACTTTTATACGAGTAAGGCAGGGTTAGATACTGGTTATGTGTCGAACCCTATAAGCAATGTAAGCCACTGTATATAGTAATACCGTAGGCAACAAATATAATTTTGGTTATAATTCATTTCACTAACCGATTAATGCTTTTATTTATTGATAAGCTAAATTATGATTTTAATGTGGGATTTCTAAAGAAAAGAGTAGGTATAATGTAGTTAATTATTTATACTATAAATACATATATTATGAAATAAAATACAATGAAGGGAAGTATATGTTGGCAACACCGTTCATTGCACATCAGGCTTTGATGCAATTGATTGGCCGAATCTCAATGTATTGGATAGAATAAAAAAAAAACACAAAAAGAGATAAATGTTTGCATTTAAAGTTTAACATACAAAGTATTACTGGTTATGTTTAAAAAAAATTTTTTTTTTTGATAATTATAACATTGATATGAATTGGTATATTATATTCAATAAATAAATTAATACCACTTAATGTACTCTTTTTTCCAGAAAAAAGGGTTCCCGAAATAACAGAAAAGATACAGGATACTCCACTGCCAGTTCCCAAGCATCAGTTTCCAAGCCAAAAAATAAGTCAAAGGACCAAAGTACTAAAAATAAAAGTTCCGATAAAGAGAGAATTGACGCAAGCCCGCAAAAAAACTCCAAAAGTCGAAACGAAAAGTCATCTTCAAATAAGAAATCATCCAAAAATACAAAATCATCAAAATCTCAAAGAGAAGATGTATACTCAGATAAAAGCGACATCGAAACCATCAGCCAGAATGAGTCTGACGAAAGTAAACACGAGCAGAGAAGAAGAAATAAGAAGTCAAGCAGTGAAAATGACACAAGTGATGCAAGCGAATGACGGTTTTGGTGTAAGATGTTACTGTATTGGTTCACATTTTTGCTGGAATGCGTGTGCATATTTTTTCTATTCACGTCAGACGTTTTTGACCAATTGAAGAAATAATATGAAATATTCACTGATAAAAGTATATCTAGTAAGTGTGTATGAAGTATATGGTTGCAATCCTTTCGGATTGAAAATACTTTTGGACATCATTATGTTTGACTAGACCAGGGGTCAGAAGATGACTATAAGTGGATGCCTAGTAGTTACATATTTTGAAAATAAATTTTTATTTTCTTGGGAATTCGAATGATGGTTTATTAAACTTTTATAATTTATTATTTTAAGTTGACAGCAATATCCATTTATAAAATACTTGACTTAACATTGCAAGTAAATAGATATGAGTTTGATAGCAAAAAAAAATGTCTTTATATTTTTCAGCACTCCATCGATTTGTACGACTTGAATAAAGGCACTATAGCACATATTCCAAAGTATGAAGCTTTCTATCTATAGTGTAAAATTATCCAGTCGGAGAATTCAAAAGATGCATCGAACTATAAACATAAGCAGTGGTGAAGGCTCCTCCACATTACATGGCTAAATTTGTTAATATATTAATGATCGTCGTTGGGCCAGTACATCTTATGTGTGAAATTTTCCAATACGTGAAATTGTCCAATGCGACCTTTTTCAAAACATTGTGTATGGTGGATTAAATTGTAAAAAAATCTGCTAATAAAAAAAATGTACATTAAGATCATTAAAAAAATATATTTTATTTGATTTATTTCATAAATAAGGTCAAAAATATTATTTAACAGAAATTATTGGAGCAACAACAGTTTATTCCATTGTATTCATACTTGCTTTATGTAAATCATTTTATTTTGCATATTTGACACGTTTGTTTCAGTTTTTCTACGTAAGGAAAAGAGTGATCATTAATAAAATATATTTTCTGATAAACTCATCATTCTATTTATCGAAAATGCTAAAAATATATACCCGGATAAATATTACTACAGTAAACCCAGTATTTTAAGTACAATGTATTTGTAATGTTTCTTGTAGAAAAAATTAGATAATTTATTATTACTGTTCATCTAACTATAATAAACATAAATACAAAGTAAAATTATTTGTTATTATTACTATCTTTATTTATAAAAAGCATTTTTCATGTAAAATTTGATAAAAGTAGAATTTTTCCATATTCCTTGGACCATATGATTGCAATTCAGATAAACGATGTCAGAATAATGAAGACTCTACTGTATACACGAAGGACACACAACCCTTACCGGTCCCCATGCAGTATCTTATTTGACATTGATTCATTCCTTATGAACTCCATGATGAATATCATTCCCCATTTTTTTCATTGTTAATATTATCGAATTAAAATGTAAGATCTTTTTTTTTCTCTCGAACCTGGAAGGAAACCAAAAGGGTTGTTTTTGGGACTGGTTCGCTTGGTTTCTGAGTTCTATCTTCAAGAGTCACACTTGCTGTATGCTCACACATCAACTTTAAGCAAAACCAAAATTATAATCAATATTTACTATTGTTAAAGTAATTCTAACACAAATTGACATTGCGAATCAGAATGCAAGATAAAAATCACACACCAATAAAAGAGTTTCTGCTCAATAAAAGGCTTCTTTTCATCTCACCAATAGATGTCTCTAGTGAAGTTTTAGTGATTCAAGAACAATGTTTCTAAATTGGTTCATATATATAGAACTTCCAAGAATTTGAGTAGTGTGGTTGTCAATAATGGGTAGAATTGGTGAATGTTACACGTGTGTAAAGTGATCACTTAAACCAGCCTATGACGGTCATCAGCCCCGTAAATGCCCAGACTTCCATATCTTCTTCATCTTTGATGAAGGATGTTTTCGGAAAACATCCATTATTACAGGATCCTTTATATAGAGTGTGCATCTGACGAAGGAAGAGTAATAGAGCATAAAAGAATCATTGATGAGTTTAGTTGACGTTTTTCAGGTTACTAATAAACCAGGATAAGAATCCACAAGTGATAGCGAGCAAAGACTTGAGGAAAAAATGCATTTCCAATACCACAATCCACAAGAAAAAAACACACAGACTGTGTATTTCAACCGGATAATTCCTAGCTGTTGAAAGGAAATTTGATAATCTATATAACTTGTGACAGAAATCTGGGACTGTGTATTGGTGAATGCTTTCAATGTAAAGGTGTAAAAAATGTAATATAAAATAAAACACAATTTTTTCATTGTTTTTTATATTTAACGATTTTAATATTTAATTACACAATATATGGCATAAATTCTATTAACTTCAACAAAGATATGAATACAAAATAAATATTAAAATTTGTTCTTTAAGATATTAAAAAAAAATTTAGAAGTATAATTATACAATAAAGATGTGTGCTTAAGTCCTTTTACATTCTCCTTCCGAATTCACTACGTCTGCTTCTTCATTTTTAGCAATATTGATCAGCTCACTCTCTAAGTTTAAGGCCTGCAAATAAATTTGACAAAATTTAATTCAATATGCCTATTGGTAGGTAATAACCATAAATCCTCAATGTCTGCTTTCTACAGTTATTAACATATTTTATACCAGTGTTTTTGACGCATGCGGACTGCTGGCGACGGGATTTGATAATTATACATATAATAATAATAATAATAAAACCCTTATCCGCACCTTAATGGTGCATAGGGCACTGCGGCATATAAACGCAGTGTTATCTTGATCGTTTACACATGAAGGAAAGGTGATCAGCCATCCGCTTCAAGTACCAGTCCAGGGTAATATTGAATAAATATTACAGTGAAAAAATCACTCATATTTATTCTTACCCCCCATGGGAATCGAACCCGGGTCCTCCAGAACGATAGCCGAGCGTGCTGACCATTACACTACGGAGGCGAAGGCGGAAGTTATACATATAGTTAAAAACAAAATTATACATATAGTTAGCATAAAGGATGGAACGCCACACTCTCCTGTCCTGACATAGACTCCTCGCCTCATTCACATCCATGCATCTAGTCATACATGCCCTCCGATTACGCAGACTTTTGACACCGCCAGATTTTAGGTTCTGATTGATCTGATCGTGCCAAGTCTTTTTCGGTCGGCCTCGTTCTGTTTACCCTCTCACATTCGCCACATATATTTTCTTAGTCATTCTCTCGTTATCCATTCGCTCCACATGTCCATACCACCGTAAAGAACTCTTCCTAATCTTGTCAATTATTCATTATTCAGCCTTACATTCCTTTCTCATATCTTTGTTTTTAATTCTGTCATGCAATGATTTTCCACACATTCGTCTAAGGGAGCGCATTTCAACAGCGTTCACTCTGCTTTCATCCTTCCTTTGCCAGTTCCATGTTTCACTTCCATACATTAGTGTCGGTACCAGCACACCGTTGTGAACCTATTTTATATATTATGTAGTAACTAGGAATCAAATAAAGTAATATTGTCACATTACTTAGCTATTGGTGCGAAAGTAAACTTCTCATTAATTTCATTAATTGATTCGGCAGTCACTTTGTGGTAAAATCTATCCATTTTTAATTAATGTTTTACTTAGTAAATACCGCTATTTCTTAAACTCTACTGTGACACGTGTTTCGATGCATTCCGCATCATTTTCAAACACTGTATGATGCGGAATGCATCGAAACACGTGTCACGTGTTTGAAAATGATGCGGAATGCATCAAAACACGTGTCACGTGTTTGAAAATGATGCGGAATGCATCGAAACACGTGTCACATGTTTGAAAATGATGCGGAATGCATCGAAACACGTGTCACAGTAGATTTTAAGAAATAGTGGTATTTACTAAGTAAAACATTAATTTCTCATTGATCAAAAACCTTATTATAATACCTTTAATATGGCCGTATTAGACAAATGCTCTGCAGGTCCATTTTGGACAAAGTGGGTTAAAAGGTTTCCACCTTTTCCAACTATCAATGCTCCGCCATTTTGTAAGCCATCTCCCTTTACGTTTCCGCCAAGCCCTGAAAATAAATAAATAATAAAATTACTTAGTGCTGATTTAAAAGAACGGAGTAGTGACCTGGGGTGTATGAATGCTTGCGGGCTCGCCTAAAAATATAATTTATGAAGTCATTTAATGTCCTGATGTCACAAAGTAATTTTTTTCTAAATGGACAATGGGCATTAAAAATTTGTTGAAAAATCAAAGAACTGTCGAGGTGATAGAAGTTGTGTCACTAAATTACTATTAAATCTGCAATATTAAGATGTATTTAGAAACAACTGATTTTAACCGGATCCACGCGGCTCGCATAACCGTATGTATTTTCACAAAACATGCCCCATACGCGGCTGACATAAGCGTATGTGTTTTTACTTTGCTCCAAGTTTCGAACCTCAGTTCAACTTGGAGGGATATTTTCATGGTGTGGAACTTTGGATAAAATAATACGTCAATTCTTGGCCTTATGACATCTGTTGAAATATCTGACTAATAATTTGTAACATCACAAGGATAATTAAAAGAACAGATCCCTGATTTTTCTTGAGGTCGATAATTAGTCCGCTCCATAATCATGCCCTATATCTGTCTCACTCTCGACGCTGCGCATCGCCAGTGGGTAAGAGTGACACACGATGCGTGCTTTGACTTATTTATGTTACGATTTTATTTGTTTATATTACGATATATTTCAAGAATAATGTGACACAAGTGTATTATAGAGTACCAAAAAGGCACAATGAATCCCATTGAGCGTTTTTGTTTAGGAAAATAAATCATTTATTAACTAAATACGTGATAAAAGTAATCATTTAAAAAACGGCGAAAAACCGCCGCGCATGTGCGTCTGTCTCTCAGGAACAAAGTTAACGCTGTTAATAGGTTAATCAGGAGGTGAAAAAAACTATTTTGATTTTAATAACACATTTCTTAAAAGTGGTTAGATGATGAGTTGGAAGAATTGGCGGGTATGTATGAGGATTGAGCATTCTCAGTTGCTATATGAATGTTCTGTTTATGTGAAGAATAAAAAACAAATAAATGAATAAATGTAAAAACGATTTTTTTATAGGAGGGTAGGGGTAGTACCTAAAGAGCGAACAGGTTCTTGAAAATTTTGAATCGCATCACTGGTCATATACTAATCACTAGAACCGCAAACCCGATCCCGCGCTCCACCAAAAGTAAGCAAATAGAACGCTTATTAGCATCTCCCGTTCTACTAACAGTGTGTAAAAGACGCTTTTAAGCATTTCCCGCAAACAATGTGTTAATTACAATACTGTAGGTGGACATGTTTTTTAGTAATTCGCTTTATGATTAAATACTTCAATAATAATAAAAATGCAAAAAAGAATTTGTTATAAAATTGTGTAGATAAAACTGGCTTACCTAATTTTTTTGATTTTGACATAGCATCTCTGGATTCCTTCCAGAGTAAAGATGCCATGACTGATAAGAATGTAAACCTTTTGAATCCCAACAGATTGTATGTATTTTTTTCCGAGCTTATGTAGAGATCTGAAAGAATGTAAGCGTGTATTAATGTTTAAATAAGCAATACAATATTTTAGTACCCCTAGTATGAAAAAATAAATTTCTATGAAATAATAAAGCGAATTTACTATTCAAATTATTTGATTTGTTAATTTAAAAAAAAATTAAATACATACCTCCATCAAAGAACTTTCCTTCATTGAATTCATCAGCACCAAGATCTTCAAAACCGATACCCACCAACTTGACATTATGTTTTTTCAGAATTGGTGCGATCTCCGATACCTAAATTATAAACAAAAATATCAATTATAAGATAAAATTATGTGTTAAAATTGAATAAAAATTTACTCAAAGCATAGTAATCAAAATTGCGGAATGAGCAGTTAGATATTGATAATATTAGCAAAAAGGGAAGAGGCGTCACTTACCTCCTTAGCCCATAGGCGGCAGAAAGTACAGCCCCATCGACGAAAGAATATCACTACACATGATTCATTATTCCACAGCTCTCCGAGGGACGCAGTCTGCAAATTAATTTGGGAAATATGTTGAAAATTATTTAATCTAAAACCAGTAGACTCATATCCAATAAATAATAAGCTGTGACAAAAATAGAGTTTATTTTTAAATCCAAGAAAAGCATGGAAAAAATAAGTCTATTATTTCTGATAATGGATCACATTTGTAATCTTTTGAAAATGAATTTTATGATAAACGTAATCTTCTAAAACAAAATCTCGGAGTACTCATAGTAAACTCTGGCATATTTTTAAGTTATTTATATTTGTTCAATTTAATTATCTCATCTAAATAGAGTATTATTAACCAATAGATAACATATTTAACTATTTAGATAAGAACTATAATATTGATAATTTAACTTTGTGTACTTCCTACAATCAATGTTTCATATTCCAGTTTTGAGGGGGTGATAACTGATATCAAAGAGTGAAGTTGACCTTTTGCACTGGAAAGTTTTTTGGTATGTGCGTACCACCAACTCAATCAAATTCCGAGACTTCTTAGTATTTGATTGTACTAATATGATATTGGTTTAGTTTTATTTAAAAGTTATCCAAAATATTGAGTATTGCAACTTTATTTTCTTGGCGCCATTGCGGGGGCCCTCCAAAAGTAGGGAAAACTGTGCATGCCGCCTTTATGGCGGCAGGGTTTAGATATATGTATGTTTGTAGCGCCGGAATGAAAAAATTAAGTAAGTTTGGAAAAACGAAAGACCAAGAAAAATAATGTTAAATAGAATTGAAAAGTATCTGTGAAAAACCATGCTATTTTTTTTTGACAACCAGCAAATATCAACTAATTACTTTTATAGTTAAGGATTATTTTCATTATATGGATGGATAACACACAGCTAACGCCTAATTTATATATCACCATTCCCTCAAACTTTTCCAACTAATTTCTTTATAGAGAGTTCTTTAGATTATAAACTCTACTATTTCAGTACAATGTTTGCTGCCGACAATTATTTATGTGGAAATTCTGTACATGAAA
This sequence comes from Brachycentrus maculatus, assembly GCF_059751285.1. Taxonomy (NCBI): domain Eukaryota; kingdom Metazoa; phylum Arthropoda; class Insecta; order Trichoptera; family Brachycentridae; genus Brachycentrus; species Brachycentrus maculatus. The sequence goes on from NW_028280783.1 coordinate 1,608,283, forward strand.
TATTATTACAAAATATAGACATACATCGCTAACTCCTTTCAACAACATCATATATAAAAAATCGTCAATTTTCAGTTATGCTTGTTTTCGGAATGCCCAGAAAAAGTACTAAATCTCAGCAAAAGCGGCATATTTTTAACATAATATTTACCCGCTACAGGGCAGAAAGTGTTATTTTTGCATTTTGAAAAAGGGATTAAATACCCTATAACAGTAGTTTAATTATTTTTTTAAATATACTAAATATTATCAAATGAAGAAAAAACATTCAGGTTTTACCTAAAAAGATCTGTTGCATAGTAAAAAGTTCAATAAGTGGCTTAATATTTATTTTTAATACATTTTATTATATTTTTAAACTTTAAAAACGATATCCTGAAAAATCAAGTTTTTTGATATATGACGTTATTGAAAGGAGCGAGCGACACGTATTTATTTAACATGTGTTTCAATGGATACGAGTATACAGTAATGTAAAGCAGAATAAACAAATAAAGCAGTACATATTTGAAGACTTTTCAAAATATATTGGACTCATTTATTTGCCAAACAATTTGGTAGCTTGTGAAAATAACCTAATAAAATAATTTACATCAGTTTAAATGTAAGCCAAATATTTATTATCTTAGTCGTTTACAAGCGGAAAGAATGACTGTTAAATTTTATGTAATCAAAATAAAATAGTATATTATTAATAATTATTAATCATAAAACAAAAATATCTAAATACTATGTATATGTACCATTTTATTAATTTATTTGAGAGTTGGTTATGATAAACAAAGAATGAGAAGATAAGCTGAATACATAGTCGTATAATTATGTAATAAAAGATAACAAAATAATACATATCTTCAACATTGAATAGTGTCATCATAAAGAAAATTAATACTTGATATTAATAAGTTTGTTTATTAGTGGCAAATGAAGACTGAAATTATACATATGGCTAGCTTAGAATACATAACTGCCAACAGCAAACTATACATGTGACAGGGAAAAGTAAAAATATATATGTGTAGTGAAACAAAATAAATCAAATGCATTATGTTTATATTAAAAGTTAATAAGTTATCATACTGAAAGACATCTTCAGTCGTATATAATTTATTTTGGACGAACAAAGGGAGAATGATTGCTATGAAGATACGATGGCTGTTCAAAGTACAAAAATACTATCCTTTTTCTGTTTGCAGATATTCTACTTGTTTTATTCTAGAATTATACGGAAGAACACTGCGCTTGTTTATATTTGTTGCGGTAATCTTAATTTCCACTTGACACAGCGTTTTGTAAGATTTATACAGTTCTATTACACACCATACTGCCGAGAAGTAAGGGCAAAGGAGAAGTTGTAATTTCATAACAGGGATTTGTAAATTTCTCATTTCATATACGAGCAGTTTAGATGAGTAAAGCATTTTTGTAATCCCAGATAAATAAATAATAGTAGCTTTGAATTCTGGTGCAGAGAAGTTTTTCCCCCTTGATATCATCGATTTATATATTTTCATTTGTCAAATAAAGAGTAAAATATAGAATATTTTAATTATCATCTTGCCCTATAGGGGCACGTGTTCTGCCGCCATCGTATACGATGGCGGCAGAACGCGTAGAAAAATATTAAAAAAAAAATTATTAAAATTTAATTTCTATAATTCAAAACATAAACTTAACCGAAATGAAATAAAAGCAAAAAATTTAAACGGTCATTTATGTTGTTGTCATGTTACAGAAAAACTACAAATAGCTCAATAATGTTATGTAAATACACGAAAATTCATGACTGGCAGGAATGACTAACCACAAATAACCTGAAATTATAGTCTAGGTTACGAATAATATATTTATTAAGATAATTTTTTTTATTTACCTTCCCTGCAATGATCGGTTTGAGTTGATTTGCGGCAATTTTGGTGATGTCCATTTTAAAATCTCTACAGAATAGCTGAAATATAAAACAAACAATTAAAAACGTCTGGAAAATAAAACTGTTTTATTTATTATGATAAATATATTATAAAACAAGTAACCTGTTTAGTTTCTTAAATAGCGATGATCAGTAACACGAAATATCGAAGGAATTTAAAGATGCAAAGAAGGACGCTTAAACACGATACACTAGAAAAAGACTCGAGGACTGAGAACGCTGCTGCACCGAGTTTGACGTTTTATAATGCAAAGATAATAAATAATAATAATGATAGAAAAGCTTTATGGTAGAAAGCGGAGTTCCAAATAACAGTAGGTACGACGATCCGCAATTACACAACAATGTTGTAAAACCGGCTATTTAGTGATTTTTACGAAAATACATTGAAAAATACATTGAAAAGTATTTTTTTTCGAAGTGTTAAAATTTTATTAAGTAAATACATAGTAACGATGAGTGCGTTAAAATCTTTTAAAATATTAGAAGTTCGGAAGGCAAAAAAATACCTTCTCATAATTTTTTCCCAATTAATTTTTCTATGAATATGTTAAACATGATAATGGTCTAATAGATTTTAACATATCTATTATGATAAAACAATATGCTTTGAAATCTTAGCCTTGTATTTACTATAATTATTGAGATATTATGGTTATTAGAAGCAATGTGTACAAGGTACACAACACCGTGAAGGGAGGGTTAAAGCCTCAAATCGTGTGGAAATAAAACTAATGCAATGCACATTTCTGCGCTTGTGTCAAATTACCAGTTGCTGCTTACTAAAACAAATATATATTATTAATATTACAGAATTTTTATTGTTAAAATGGCATGATTTGGCATTAAAATAAAATAAGTGTGTTTTACTTAAAACAAACTAAATAAAAATCGAAAACATGCTACCTGAATTCCCCATAAAAAAACAACAAACATAAAGCTCTAAAGGCTCTCTTTTTGTCGATTTGAAAGGGTGAAACGTTACGTCATCAGTGGGAGAACGAGCTCATTCTCGTCTTATGAAAGAGCAGACCATGTGCACTGTATTTAGTCTATGGTCATCCTATATTTTCTATGGTAATGTAGTGTTGCCAGGCTCCACATATAATTTAGGAACTAAAACCTTGTCGGTACTTACTTACATGCCTATAGAAGAAAATTTGTTACTCATTTACAAAATATTATTTTTATTAGACACCGGTGACATTTCTAAAATATTTGAGATTATTAGAAGTCAGGTACCGATATTTTTATAGATTTTTGGTCGTCAATGGACAAGTCCGAAAAGTAAAATTAGAAAACATAAAAAATAAAACACACCAGGCATTCAATACATATCTTTTGAAGTTGTTAATATTAGTACAGTAAAAACAACGCAGTCGAAGTTACTTACATACAGTTCTGTATCCATATTTCAGCACGTTACAGATTGAAGGCAGCATTGTTAAGAAAGTAAATACATATGTATAATTTAATATAAATTAGTTGTGCCTGGTCACGCGTTGTTGTGGCTCAGTCTGGTTGAATGGAAAAAATAAAATAGAAAGCACTTATAATAATTTCACTATACTTGTATGTATGTGAAATATAATGTATTAAACGAAAATGCAATCGAAAACAGTGAAAATGGTATAAGTGACAGCATTTGTCACTAACTTCGCTGTCTGCTATTATCAATATTAAATATTGCGTGTGTTGTTGTAACTTTCAACAGGTGCTACTGACATTACGATAAAAATATTATTACAAATTAAAAAAAAAAAAATTATTCCACTTTTATTTATATATTGTAGCATAGCACGTATTCGAATGCAGCATTTTATTCAAATTGAAAAGCAATCAGCCAATACCTTAAAGGAGATTTAAGATTTCGAACAAAAGAATGTGTTTTTTTTTATTTATATAGATATGCATAACTTTAATTTTCTTAATATTACTAATATTATTATATTAATAAAAAAAAAATATAAAATGTTTTTTTTAATACATCGATTTTTTTAGTAATTCTGCTAGGAAAACTTATTAGAAAATTCCCTGTTTTGTATATCTATATATAAAATATTGAAAAATAAACGATTAACGAATGAAAATTGAAGCTTGTTATGCTCACTAAAATCCATTATAACGTTATCAAATTAAGTAATAAAAATGCGAAAAAAATAATTGCTGTTTTTTTTGGAACTGAACTAAAATCATCGTGAATAGAGTAGTTAGCCTGACGTGAATTTTAACAAATTATTTTAATTAAATCTTATTCTGGATATTCCTTATCGAAAAATGAAAAGTCACACTCTATAAAAGAGGTAACTGGTTACTGAAAAGTTAGATCGTGAATTATTATTGTAAGGTGATTTATGTTATTATTTAAACATAACATAACTTTAAAAATGTCAGTCCAAGGTGGTAGTGTTAATGTTTTATAAAACCCACTATGAAAGTATGCGATTCTCAAAATCTTAAAATACAATTCCAAAGAGGAAATATTTAATGAATTACAACTCAAACAATCAAACTACAATACTATTCAGTAAAACAAGCCTTACGTTTTAATTAAAAAAATACACTTTTAATTAAACGACAGAAAAATAATAGAAACGCGATGAATGAATGAAAACATTAATATAACCACAAAATCTAAAACCTAGAAGCAAATAAAACATATACTGCGTTTGGCCATATGACAAGTTCTACAATCTACTCTCATTATCCAAAAGGCATGAAATATCGGTTTTTACCAGACATGAAAGGGGTAGAAACGAAACAGGTCGTGTCATTCGGCCATGTCATCCATGATTGCATGATATGACATCCATGACTCATGATATACAATTAACTAATACAAGAAACTAACTCGGTATGGAAAAACCCGGTGAGGACACATTACTGCAAATTAAAAATTTTTACTATGCGAATGATGAAAATATAATAAATAGATGCGTGTATTTCGAAAAACGCGCTGTTTGAACGTTGAGATTGTAGTATAATGGGAATAATGGATCGAGAAAGCATTCTAAAATCTAATAATAACCACCTCGGGCTTCTACTGACATTCCACGTACTCGTGGGATAGTAGTGAAATATCTTCAGATTAAACTAGTGACGAAAAAGCACTCACAGATTTAGAATAATCTAATTTTGACACTGAATTATATATCAGTATACCGCGAACAGTGCGATGTTTCGTTAATATGAACACATCATAATAATAATAAAGTAAATACGTCATAATAATACAGTCTAATTTATGTTATATATTTTATTTTATTACTGTGTTATATTCTACATTTATACTTGTATATAATGAAGTGAAGAGTGTTTAGCGTTTTATTATATATATATATATTTCGTTTTTTTCTCTCTCCGTTTTGAAGTTTCTGATTGTATTTTAGCGTCAAACATACACTAGTGATAATTCATACAAATTCGTACCATTCTGGTACATTAGTACATACATATGGTACATGGATAACATTCCAACAAATTTACGAGTCCATTTTTTAATTTTCTATTTGTAGACACTTTAATACATAACAAATCTTGAAAATTACGTTTTATATATTAGTAACAGACACAAAAAGAACAAAATAATAATGACAATCATATAATAAAACGGTAGCTAGTTATGTGTAATCAATTTCCAGCGGGCGCGCTGAGAAATTTCCCTTGAGCGGGCGCTTTCCATCAGGTTTTCTCTATATAAATTGCGTTATTGTTGTATAAATGTAGATTATTATTTCACAGGATCAAGGCGTAATAATCAATTTTCCTTCCTCACTGCATGACAAGAAATAATTTATTTTATAAATTAAAAATATATTGTAGTTGTTGAATTATCGTTGTGTGACATGAGTGACAATTTAAAAAAGTTCATTCAAAGTGAAAATTAAACAATAAAACTGGCTCACCAGTTTTGGATATCGTACCCACCTCCGTCAGCAGGTAATATATATTTTTTCATTGTTTTTAAATCCAAAATAATCCGGTTTGCTTAATACTCTCAAAGGCTTCATTTCGGAAGGGCGAAAGGTTTTTCCAATTTATTTAATATATTGGAAATACAGATAAATCGTGACGTTTCCAAGAGTCATTATTACGTGCTCAAAAATAATCATTTTCCGAGTCCCATTTTGAACCTTGCACTTATATATTATGATTAGCTGGCGTACAACTCTGGAACAAAAATTAATATATTATCGTTGGAAATATATCAAGAAAAAGCTATGCGCAAGGATGATTCAATATGCTGCCAACTGAACTGATGTTTTTTGGCATGCGAATTTGGGAAATAAAAATAATGCGTGACATTATTTATTTTTCGGATTATTATAAATAAAAGAGATTCGAACTATGTGCCTTTCTAGGATCTGATTTTATTGGATATGATAGGTTGATCTATTATAGAATCAGTCCGCTATTTTTTCTGAGTGTAAATCTCTATCACATAATAAATAAAGGTTCCCACATATATGATGGCATAATATAATATATAAGAAAATAAAAATCAGCTTTTCCTCGAAAAATAATAAAATTAGACAGTAAATGTATATATACTCGCACAAATATATACATACAAGTTCAAAAGAAAAATAGTAATAATAATAGGTACCTTGAATGTTTTTCGCACATACTTTGTGGCACATTTTGTAAACTTTATAAAATAAAACAACTTTGTTTTTTACCACTTTTTTATTGCTACATTTTTTCTCCAACTGGTTTTGACAAGAACCTTGTCATCATCAGGGTTAAACATTACATGTTTCGCCCTGATGAGGACAAGGTTCTTTTCGAAACCGGTTGGAGAAAAAAAATACAAATAAAAAACTGGTTTTATGTTATATAGTTTAAGAAGATAATAATTCATTTTAAATTAAAACAAGTAAATCATTAACCACAAATCCATATCTGCTCCCAGCGTGAAGTATATGGAGTCCACAAGCTGCATCCAGGCTGTTCTGTCGTCTACCAGCACCTTTGCAACCTTCCAAGTCAGGTCCGCGTACCGAAGTTCAGACGAGAATGAATCGCCATAAGACAACAAAGATACTTTTTATATAAGTGAAATAAGGAAGGAATGCAAAGCTGAGATAAGCATTATCGATAAAATTAAGAAAGGTGTGTTGAGATGGTTTGGACATGTAGAACGAATGAGTGAAGAAAGAACGGTAAAACAAATTTATGAGGCGAATGTTAGCGGGAAAAGAAGCAGAGGAAGACCGAGAAAAACATGGCACGATCAGGTATGCCAAATACTTGAAAGTGGTCAGGTTAGGAGTCGTAACAATCGGCGGGTATGTATGAAGAGATGCATGAACGTGGAAGAGGCGAAGAATGTTTGCAAGGACGGAGTGGTGTGGCGCTCAATTCTCTCTGCCTACCCCTGCGGGAAGCGGCCTGATGGTTAGTTAGTTAGTTTTTTTTTATATATTGTGAAATGCAAAAGAATTTAAAATAAAGAAGAAAAAAAACATTATATGACATTGTGTCATTCATTTTGTTCAAGCGTGTAAGCCAAGTTCTGGGACGGAGGAGGGCGATGCTCCACTCACAGAAGAAGAAATCGAGCAACAGCAAATGGAACATGAGGTCCAAGTTAAAAAGGTTTGTTGAAAAATAACGAAACATCATTGAAATTTCTAAAACTTTTATATTTAATTCGCTGTTAAATCACTGCATAAGCCAATTAATACGTCTTGGTTTTAAAAATGCGTCACGAAGTCCCAGTTGTTTTCTTAATTTGCTACATTTTGTAAAACGTAAATTTCGCTTTATATTTTGAAAACTTTTCTCACTTAATGTGTATTTAGAATTTTTATATATATATACATATATATATATATATATATATATATATATATATATATATATATATATATATATATAAATATATATATATATATATATAAATATATATGTATATATATATAAATATATATATAAATATATATATATATATATATATATATATATATATATATATATATATATATATATATATATATATATATATATAAATATATATATATATATATATATATATATATATATATATATATATATATATATATATATATATATATATATATATATATATATATATATATATATATATATATAAATATATATGTATATATATATATATATATAAATATATATATATATATATATATATATATATATATATATATATATATATATATATATATATATATATATATATATATATATTATATATATATATATATATATATATATATATATATATATATATATATATATATATATATATATATATATATATATATATATATATATATAAATATATATACATATATATATATATATATATATATATATATATATATATATATATATATATATATATATATATATATATATATATATATATATATATATATATATATATATATATATATATATATATATATATATATATATATATATATATATATATATATATATATATATATATATATATATATATATTTATATATATATATATATATATATATATATATATATATATATATATATATATATATATCGTTGAGACAATGTCGCGAATATGCAAAAACATATCATTTAGATATTGAGAAGTTAAGTTTAGAATTGGTACCTTAATCTTTGAAAATACTAAGCTAGCTTCACAAGTGATTGAATATCTAAAAAATATTTTTTTTGCCGTTTGAATTGTACAAAAATGTCTTTATTTATTCTTCATCTTCAAACCTAATGGTGCATAGGGTACTGCATCATATAAACGCGATTGTTAACACATGAAGGAAAGGTGATAAGCCCTCAGCTTCAGGTTCCAGTCCAGAATAATATTGAATAAATATTAGAGTGAAACAATCAGGTATATTTATTTGCCCCCCCCTTGGGAATCGAACCCGGGACCTCCAGAATGGTAGCCGAGAGTGCTGACCAAAAAAATGTTTCGCTTAACGAGTAAGATTCAGTTAAGTAAGTATAAGTTATGAGAGGTTCCACTGTATATTACAAAGTGTAAAATAAAACAAGGCACATACGTTTGGCACTACTTGCAAGTCATTCTAATATATATGTATGGCTTCTCCTTCCTAACGTGTGATTTTGTAGTCTCGACTCGAGCCACGTGTATCGTGTCGGTGAGAATCCTGATTCATGTATAAATTATATCAAATATTTTATCACGCCATATTGTTATAAAAGGCGCTATAAGCTTCTATATGTGAATGAATAAATGTAACACGTAAAATTTAAAACAAAAGTGAATATTACCATAGACCCTCTGACATTACTTGACGTAAGTACGAGTATGATATTTGGAATTCAATGCGAGGGATTTATTTAATTTATTTAATGTTTGAAAAAAATCCTGATAAGGTTAAGGATATAAGACGCTAATTATTATTTTATCCGTCTCTGTAGTGCGACGGTTAGCTCATCTGGCTACCATTCTAGTAAGTTCCCGGTTCGTTCCCAGGGGGTCAAATTAAATGTAAGTGTTTTCACTCTAATATTTATTTGATGCTACCCTGGACTGGCAACTTAAGCGATTGATCACCATGCCTTCATATAATTTATGATCGATAGCACTACGTCAGTACGATGCAGTGCCCTATGACCATTGACTAGAGATAAGGGTAAGACGAAGAAATATGAATTATTCTCATATTATTTTTTTGAATCTCAACAAAGTTGAAGAAGAATATGGAAGACTGGGCATTTACGGGGCTTACGACGTCATATGCTGGTTTAAGTGATGACTTTACACACGTGCAACATTCACCAATTCTACCCAAGATTGACAACCACACTACTCAAATTCTTGGAAGTTCTATACATATGATACCATTTCGAAACATTGTAATTGAATCAATAGAATTTCACTAGAGACACCTATTGGTGAGATGAAAGAAGCTTTTTACTGAGTCAACATTGCCCAGACTTCCATATTCTTCTTCATCTTTGTTGAGATGTCAAAAATTAATTTGATAAATAGCTCCTGTAATTGGAGATAATGTAGATTTGTGAGCAAGTATTCGGACACACTCAAAATGTTGGAATTGATTTATTCTTTTTTTATTGAGCCAACATTGCCGAGACTTCCATATTCTTCTTCATCTTTGTTGAGATGTCAAAAATTAATATGATAAATAACTCCTATGATTGGAGATAATCCAGATTTGTGAACAAGTATTTGGACACACTCAAAATGTAGGAAATGAAGTATTCTGTTCGCAAAGAAATTACATGTTTTTACCTGCTAAATAATGTGAAGAACAAAGTCCGTGTTGTCATTGTTGTATACCCCTGCTGAGAATCCATACAAATGTGAAAATGATTAGTTTCATACCAGTATGTCAACTGCGTTTGTGAAATCACAGACGATCGAGATATTGAGGTTTATATATTTTTTTGTTACTATCAAGGAAAAAGTTAGACTGGCGCAAGAAAACCTCCAGGACCAAGAACTCGACAGGGAGTTGCTATACCAGAGGCAAATCGAAAAGGAACAGGAAGAATTCGAAAGGGAGGTAAGTTGCCTTCAGGCTTACATACCTACTAAAAACCTTACCTTATGATATCTTTGTTTTTAATTTAAGTTTTATTAAGTAAATACCACTATTTCTACAGTGACACGTGTTTCGATGCATTCCATACATACGGTGGCGGTGTTTGAAAATGATGCAGAAAGCATCGAAGGTATTTACTTAGTTAAACTTTACAACATTTTGAGTGTGCCGAATACTTGTTCACAAATCAAGATATCTCCAATTATAGGAGTATTTTTCATATTGATTTTTGACATCTCATCAAAATGATGAGTTGTCAAAAAATAATGTGAAAAATACTCCTATAATTGGAGAAAATCTAGATTTGTGAACAAGTATTTTGACACACTCAAAATGTTGTAAATAAATTATCTGGTCAAATTATAAGCTTTGATGATAAAAATGAAAATGATATTTTCTGGCGTTTCTCATGTATGTGATTATAATCCAGGATTCGGAATTCACATAGATACTAATAAAAGAGTTTTTGCTTAATAATAAGCTTGTTTTCATCTCACCAATAGATGTCTATAGTGAAGTTCTAGTGATTCAAGAACAATGTTTTAAAATTGGTTCATGTAAATAGAACTTCCAAGAATTTGAGTAGTGTGTTTCTCAATAATGGATAGAATTGGTGAATGTTACACATGTTTAAAGTGATCACTTAAACCAGCCTATGACGGTGGTCGTCAGCCCCGTAAATGCCCAGACTTCCATATTCTTCTTCATCTTTGATGAGATGTCAAAAAATAATAAGTAAAACTTTAATTAAAAATAGATTGATTTTAACGCAAAGTGACTGCCAAATCAATTAATGAAATGATATCTGAGCCCTAATTCACCAAATCGTCTTGTATTAATAAATTACACATAGCACTATTAAAAAAGTGTGTTTTTAGTGACGTTTTATGGACAGCATTTTATAAAAGTTTGTGGTATCCTTTATTTTTCCATAAGAGACTACAACTTGGCAGATTTTAAATAAAAAAATTATTACGAGTACAGATATGCAACTATTATTTTTTCTTCCTGGTATTCCTCATAATAATAATTTCAAATACAAGAACAAAATTTCCACAGATATATTTTAAGAGTTTTTTAGAGAACAATTTTGAATTGACAATTTTCTTCAAAATGTAGTTTAACTTATAACTTTTCTCATTACGTAAATAATGATTACAAGATAAATCAGTAATAAGTAAATAAAAGACAAATAATTTTGTATTGAGAAATCACATTTGTCATTAAAAGTCCCTCGGGTGTTTTAATAATAACGTACATTACAATTCCTAGCAAGAATGAAAGGAATGTTACCCTGAGGACATAGCGTGTTCTTAGAAGTTATGTTTATACAGGTTGTCCCATAATCTAACGTATTCCTTTTAAGGGGAGTTAGGCCAGCTTATGACTCACCCAAAAATGAAAATATGACATCAGTAAACGTGCCTAAGTTTTTGAGATATTTCTACTTTTATGAATTTCGCGAAAATTTATTCGCCTTAGATCAGTTTTTTGAGTGCCACTTCTTCATAATTTCATATTTTGGCATTCTAAATTATGTTTCACAATAAAACAAAAAAATTATTTAATTTAAAATAAACACTTTTCACTTTATTAAACCAAAGCAATTGTTTACATCGGAATTCCTAATAAATTAAATAATTATAAAATTAGCTCATTTTGCATTAAAAAAGTAATATTTTTTTCTAAAGTAAAACAAAGTAAATGCCATACTGTATAAAATAACATTAAACAATTTTTTAAAAATAAATTGCCAGGTTAGCGTCATATATTTTTTTAGGGTGAAGTGTCAAAGTTATCTAAGGATTTATTATAAAATCATTGCCCGGGCATTATTTTTTTTCCACCAAGGCAAGCCAGTATTGGTAATTTTTTGGACTGTGATCAACAGAATAGTTATTCAGTATTGTGAAACATAAATTAGAATCTTAAAATATGAAATTTTTAAAAAGTGGCACTCATAAAACTGATCTAAGGCGTGGATGTTCGGGAAATTCATAAAAGTGGAAATATCTAGAAAACTAACGCACTTTTACTGAGGTCATATTTTTATTTTTTGGTGAGTCATAAGCTGGCCTAACATTCCTTGAAAGAAATACATTGGATTATGGGACACCTTGTATATAGTAAGCCAATTATTTCAATTATTCCTACTCCTTGAGGTTGAATAACAATATTTGAGAGAGAAGTCTAGAGGGGTTGTATCCGAAAAGGCAGTTAATAAATATTTCTGAGAGACCGATACACTTTGGTAGGATAAATAAGGCTAAATTTCCATTTCTTATGGCTGGTACACACAGACGAATGTCGAGCCCACTTCACTTACTCCTTTCAAGAACGTCATAAATCAAAAATCGTCAATTTTCAGTTATGCATGTTTTCGGAATGTCCCAGAAAATGTACTATATCCCAGAAAAAGAGGCATATTTTTAACTTAATATTTACACGCTACAGGGCAGAAAGTGTTGTTTTTGTATTTTAAAGAAAGGGAATTTTTAATTATTTTTTTTAAATATACTGAATATTTTTCAAATGGAGAAAAAACCTTCAGGTTTTACCGAAAAGATCTGTTGCACAGTAAAAAGTTCAGTAAGTGACTTGATATTTATTTTTAATACATTGTATTATATTTTTAAACTTTAAAAACGTTCTCCTGAAAAATCAAGTTTTTTGATTTATGAAATTGTAAGGAGTGAGCGACTTGCAAAGTCTCAAATCTAGAAGTTCAGACAGCAGTCAGCGATTCGTTTATTATGTAAACAGACAGTAAATAATAATAATAACCAACCAACCAACTTCAACGCCGCTTCCCCGCAGGGGTAGGCAGAAAGAAAAGAACGCCATACCTCCCCGTCTTTGCAAACATTCTTCGCTTCTTCCATATTCATGCATCTCCTCATACATACCCACCAATCATTTTTACTCCTGACCCAGCCGCTTTCAAGTATTTGACATACCTGATTGTGCCAAGTTCTCCTCGGTCTTCCTCTGCTTCTTTTTCTAACTAAATAGGCCACATAAATTTGTTTAACCATTTTTTCCTCACTCATACATTCCACATGTTCAAACCATCTTTTCAAATACACCTTTCTTAATTTAATCGATAATGTATTTTGTATATAAAAAGCATTGATAACTTTGTTGTATGGTAATAAAACAGTCTCTTTATCATCCGTTGTTTAGTTTGTGTAATACCACTTTTATAAACACTTATTCCTTACTACTGGTTTTGGAAAATCATTCCATCATCAGGTCATTAAAATAAAATTATTTCGAAACTGGTAGTCACGAATAAGTTTTAAAAAAAGTGGTATTACACAAAGTAAACAATGTGTGGTAAGGAGAGTGTTTTATCGATAATGCTTATCTCAGCCTTGCATTGAATGTAAATATTAGCAGCCTTGCATGTGAATCATAATATACGTGGGAATCCTAACATATTAACGAATTCTTAAATGTATGATATTTTACTGATTTCTTGTACTGCCAGGATGCAATTCTGAAAATAAACGATCATTTACCACATGCATTCATTCGGGAGGACATTTATCTGTGTGTACCAGCCATTATTTATATTTATTTTCAGACGACCCAAATATTGAAAGCCTATAAACTTGTTTATGAGAAAATTCATTCCATAGGACATAACGATTGTATTTATCAAGGGAAATATTTTCAATTACAAGACATTCAGAGAATAATCTCTGTTATTGACAGTATATTAAACAACATTTCACATTCAAGGTTTTACCAATTCTATCGGAATAATTGAAAAAGAATTGTCTAATCACTTAAACAGTATGTGTATTTATGTATTATCTTATTTATAGCGAATCGGAGATGCATGAATGTGGAAGAGGCAAAGATTGTGTGGAAAGACAGATTGGTGTGGCGATCAATTTTCTCTGCCTAGCTTTTTCAGCAGTAAAACGAGTCTATTTTACGTCGGTTTCTTCCCATTGGATCGAAGATCGAAAATGGAGACGTGTGTAAATTCAAATACCATACTCTTATGGTATGAATATCAGTTTTCGTTAGTACATTATCGTAAGCATATTGTTTATCTCTATAAAAGTATGATATAAGGCCACCTCGCCTCCTTCACGTCCATACATACATCGCTCACTCCTTTCAAGAACGTCATAAATCAAAAAAGTTGAATTTTTCAGGAGAACGAAAGTTAAAAAATATAATACACTGTATTAAAAAAATTATCTTTTTACTATGTAACAGATCTTTTAATATAAAACCTTAAGGTTTTTTCTCCATTTAAAAAATATTTAGTATATTTTTAAAAAAATTAAACAATACGTTTTCTTCAAAATGCAAAAACAACACTTTCTGCCCTGTAGCGGGTAAAGATTAAATTAAAAATATGCCTCTTTTACGGGGATATAGTACATTTTTTGGGCATTCCGAAAACATGCACAATTGAAAATTGACGATTTTTGATTTACGACGTCCTTGAAAGGAGTGAGCGACATCTAGTCATATGCCCTCCAATTACGCATACTTTTGACACCACATTTTAGGTTCAGATTGATCTGATCGTTCCAAGTATTTTTCGGTCGTCATCGTTCTGTTTTCCCGCTCACATAAGCCACATATATTTTCTTAGTCTTTCTCTCGTTATCCATTCGCTCCACATGTCCATACCACCTTAAAGAACTCTTCCTAATTTTTTCAATTGTCCCTTGTTCAGCCTAACATTTCACCGTTGGATACTTTACCTGTTTTTCTTTATTGTACTAAAATCGATCATTCAACCATTTTTATTTAAATTTATGTTTAAAATGTTTACATTAAAATTATGCGTCTGATACATTGGCTCTTTTTTATTGTAACGTTTTTGTAATTAATTTAATTAAAATTATATTATGTAAAAACCCCGCTGAAAATTAAATTTAAAATGGAAAGATTACCACAAAGTGACTGCCGAATCAATTAATGAAAGAATTTTTAAGCCTACAACGATACAAATTTCAATATTATTGTGTTAAGCAACAAAATATAAAGCAGTATTTTACGAAAATGACCATTTATAAATAATTTTTTGAAATCTTTTTCGCAGATACTTACTGGCACATTTTACTCACTACAAAATAAAACAACTTTGTTTTAACCACTTTTTCCAACCGGTTTCCACAAGAACCTTGTCATCCTCAGGGTTTATGTACTAATTCTAAAGCATTGAAATACTCATAGGTAGGTTATAGTTAATTATCCTTCCCTTAGGATACCAAAAACTTCCACGCACTCCGTACACCATTTGAAAATGTGATTTAAAAAAAACGGGAAAAACTCCTAAATGTTACTTTTATTGAGCATTGCGCAGCGAATACGTCCACTCCGGATGACTGTGAATGTATTTAAATAAATACACCATGAATTCTATAATGTTATCTAGATAAACTTCTTCTTAACATAAACCGAATTTTCATCAACTTAACCTTACAAAACTTACCCTAACCTAACCTTACATTACCTAACCTAACCTAACAAAAGTTAACCATACATAAAAAAATTTAACCTAACTTTACATAACTCAACTTCACCTTACTTAACTGATTTTTAAATTATAAAAGTTTCTGAACCCAAAAACTGTAATTATACTATTTATATTGTGAATTTTTCTGGATCAATTATGATTTTTCTCTAAATTAAGGATGTAAAACACATTGCATTTATAAATAAAGTATTATTGATTGATTCGGGATTAACTTTTTGGTGTGACGTTGTTTAAAAAAAATTAAACACTTGTATAATACCACTTATCGAGTTTTATTTCATTACACACGACTAGTTTCGAAAACTTCAGTTATTTTTATCGACAGGTGAATAGTAAAACTAACGATATAAAAATTCAGGTAAATAAAGAGATTGGTACGGTAATAAATAGAGGGGGGGGGTGTTAAACAACGAGACTTTTTGTAAAAATAAATATCACACGACTAGTTTCATTACACACGACTAGTTTCGAAAACTTCAGTTATTTTTATCGACAGGTGAATAGTAAAACTAACGATATAAAAATTCAGGTAAATAAAGAGATTGGTAGGGTAATAAATAGAGGGGGGGGGGTGTTAAACAACGGGACTTTTTGTAAAAATAAATATCGATAATAATGGTGACATATTTTGAAAAACCACTTTATTAATTAACGTTTCATCAGAACTAACATTTTTATGTATTAATTTTTTTTAGGATCATAGAAATACATCAAAAGTCAATTCTTGTAAAACGTTAATTGATGCTATTTAAAATATTATCTGTTTCCTTTTACGAAAATTTCCATTCCTTAACCATTTATTTATTACCCTACCAACGTCTATATATACCTGAATATTTTTTGTGCTCGTTAGTTTCACTATTCACCTGTCGATGAAAACAGCTGTAGTTTTCGAAACTAGTCGTGTGTCATAAAATAAAACTCAAAAAGTGGTATAACACAAGTGTTTGATTTAAGAAGAAAAATTAAAGTATACAGATGATCATCATGTGCAAAAATGTATGCAGGTGGGGACGTCTGGCATGCATACTTCTGGCTCTGCACAACAGTTACACAGGCGGAGCTGGTCTTCCAGTGGTTCTCTGAATCAGGGAGGTAGAAGAGATAGTCAGGCCTGCGAACGCGAACAGCACGAAGAGGTAACCAATTTAAAAAATATTGTTTTCCTACCATTTAATTTTTTTTAAATATTTTCAAAATTAAACGTTTGCATACTATCACTTATTAAATTGTATTTCATTACAGACGACTAGTTTCGAAAACTACAGTTGTTTTCATCGATAGGTGAATAATAAAACTAACGAGTGGATGAACCTTTAAAAGCATTATTATTCGCATAAAAAGTAGTGGTCTTAAGGATACTTTAATGCATACAATTTTTTTTTTTATCAAAAGATTAAATTCTCATAAAGTATGAATTCTTGTTTTATTGAGTGTTAAGTTAATAAACGTCTCAAATTATCATAAACGTTTACTTGAATTGAAAACAGATTTTTGGTATAAGTACTTCATAGGAGCCTAGAAGTGAAGATCCCCCTAAAAGTCCCCATCTCTCAGTATGGACCACAATGTAAATAAACATTTGCCAATCAAATAATTTTCTAAGAAAACATTTTTCACCAGCATCACCATCACCAACGTAATATAAATTTAAACATGACTGTGACCCATAGCAGTGTCCACACGTCGGGTTGCATTCTATCGTAAATTACGCTAAAACTTAATTTAAAGAAAAAATGTATTTTACAGATGCCTCTCGTCAATAGCAGTACGGCTGATTCAAAAACCTTCTCAAACTGGTCCATTGGGGTTGGTAACAGTGATTACACACCCGATGGGGGAGAGCCAACGATGTGTTGTGATTCAATACCAGGTAACATTAATTAATTAAATAACAACTTTTCAAATGTCAGTTCTCCACGAAGAATTTTAGGCGTGCGGTGGTTTGACTATGTGAGGAATGAAGAGATAAGCAATCACAACTGTCGTCAAGAAAATGCGATTCAGTTGGCTCGGAAATGTACTCCGCATGCCTCCCGAGAGCCGCCATCAAGCTTGCCTCTTTTACAAGGCGTCAGGCTCGCGCCGCCCAGGACGACTACTGCTGACAATTCGTCGGCAGTTCTCGTCAGAACTTCGGGACGCGGATATCACTTTGGAGGATGCAAGGGAGCTGGCAGCCGACAGAAAAACTTTGTTTAAAGTTTATGAAATATATGTGTTTATATGTGTATGTGTGTGTATGTATATTTATATATATATATATATATATATATATATATATATATATATATATATATATATATATATATATATATATATATATATATATATATATATATATATATATATAAAGGGTCCGCCAAATAACTTTTTTTTTTTGAAAATGGTATAAAAAAAAAACTAAAAAACTTCGGCTGTGTGGCACGTAGCGCCGTCCTGTTGAAACCAAATGTTGCCAATATCCTCCTCTTCAATTTTTGTGAACAAAAATCCGTTCAACATGGCCCGATAACGATCGCCATTGACTGTAACGGCCACTCCTTGCTCATTTTCAAAGAAAAATGGCCCAATTATGCCTCTGGACCAAAATCCGCACCAAACAGTGACTCGTTTTGGGTGTACCGGCTTTTCAATGTATGCGTGCGGGTTTTCTGTGCCCCAAATACGACAATTTTGCTTGTTTACATACCCGCCAAGATCAAAATGAGCTTCATCCGAAAAGATGATTTTTTTGGCAAAATCGGCATCTTCTGTAAGTCGATCGCAGGCCCACTCAGCGAAGCGAAAACGCATTGGATGGTCAGTTGGCTTCAACTCCTGAACCAATTGGACTTTGTATGGCGTCATACCAAGGTCTTTATGCAAAATTCGTCTCAATGATGTCTCCGAAATGTTCAATTGTTGAGAACGACGGTGAATTGATGTTGATGGCGCTTCACGCACACTTTCTGCCACAACATCGATATTCTCGGGTGTACGCACTGTTTTTGGCTTTTCACGCTTTGGTTTATCGATGAGGATGCCAGTTTCTTTCACTTTTTTCACAAGATAACGAACATACGGAGCTGACGGTGCTTCTCTTCTTCCAAAAACCGTACGCAATTTTCGCACACATTCTGCAACATTACCATGATTTTCAAAGTAATGTCGCAATATTTCCCAGCGTTGTTCAAGCGTATACACAACCATATTCGCTCAGCGGAAAGATAAAACTAATTATCTGTCAAATCAGACATGAGCTAAGTGTTACCATTCACGAAATAAGCACTAGTTGAAAAAAAAAACTTTAGATGGCGGACCCTATATATATATATATATATATATATATATACACATATGTGCGTGTGTGTGTATATTTATATACGATCCTCATTTCAAAGTTATAATTGAAGTAACAATATTTTTTACTGTGCTCATTTTAATATTATTTAATTAATGTAGATCGTTAGTTTTTTTTTTATATTTTCCTTGACAGTTCTTTATTGTTATTTTTTCCTCTTCTCTCTATCTCCTCTTACATCCTTTATTTATTGTTATTACAATGTATTTGGTTTGTTAGAGCCCAAATCACTCGTAAACGAGTGCAGGCTTTATTTTTTTCCATGGCGAATGATAAACAGTACACAGTGTATAAAGTAGTAGCTAAAGTCACTCAATGCCAAGTAGTAAGCCCTCTGAAATCTCAGACTTCCGTATTCCCATCGAAAAAAAAGATGCTGCGTTCCTGTTGAGACATATTATATGTTTAATATGTCCAGTGGACTGTTACGTTTTAAAGCGCGGGCATATTGATTTTTTTAAGGAAAGCTAATAGATTTGGAGAGATTATCTTACAATTTTATAATTATAGACTATCATTACGTCTCAGTATGGGGCCGACATTTTCCTTAAAAAGGGTACAATGTGTTTCGGACAGTTTGAATTGCGTACAAATTACCTTTTCTGTAGTTGTTATCTGAATTAACGAACTTTTTCGATAATTTGAATGTGTACGTTGAAAACACAACCGTAACGAAAGCTAAGGGTGCTTGTATCAAATACGAGTACTTTTTCACAAATCTGGGTTTTCTCCGCGAAGGAATTTTTAAAACATTTTTAAGACATCTCAACAAAGATGAAAGATAAAATGAAAGTTTGACCTGTAAAAGTCTGGTTAAGTGATGAACTTTACACAAGTGCAAAATTCATTATTCTACTCATGATTGACAACCACACTACTAAACTCCTACATATTAATCTCAAATGAGTTCACAAGAGCCATCTATGTTGGATTGAGAATTGGTGAAAAAATACATTATTCTTCTCATTGACAACCACACTACTCAAATTTTTGGAAATCCTTCATATTAATCTCAAATAAGTTCGCAAGAGCCATCTATGTTGGATTGAGAAAGCTTTTAATTAGCAAAGAAACTTTTTGAAATACGCAAGATCTCAACCCAGGATTATTTTCAGATACTGGCAAACGCCTAAAAACATGATTTTCAATTTTATGCAGCTTATAATTTGACTTGTTATTTTTACAAAATTTTGAGTGTGTCCAAATACTTCACAGAACTGAGTTTTTACCACTGATAAGTTTTTTTTACAATGCTTGATTCATGCAGTGAAATCTGGAAACGTGTCTCTTTTTGTATGTTATGTACAATAGTATATAATGCTTGGAAACATTATTTGCTCAGAATTTTGTATTATTTTCATTACAGGAGATTCTCCTACAGAATGCATTCAGCCAATTTATCCTGAAATCTTAGTTGGTGATCGTCCACGGGATATGAGACGAGTTCCAACGTATCCAGGGTGAGAGCAAGTTTGTACCTACATATATATATATATATATATATATATATATATATATATATATATATATATATATATATATATATATATATATATATATATATATATATATATATATATATATATATATATATATATATATATGTATATATATATATATATATATATATTTATTTATATATATATATATATATATATATATATATATATATATATATATATATATATATATATATATATATATATATATATATATATACATATATATATATATTGTACATATGTAGGTAGAAAAAACTTTTTGTTAATGAAAAAAAACCTTTAAAACGTTGTTCGATTAAAATTTTATCCATATTTTTTTATTTTCTATGGTTTAATGTATGACCTATTCATTATCGCATTGTGAAAATTATTTGAATAATTAAGGCATCTCAGATCCAGCACCGGTCTTTGGGGGGGTTTTGGTCCAGCTATGAGGCAAATGGGTCTTTCTATAATAATCTTGCATGTCGCTGGAATAATCCCAAGTCGCTTTATGCTAAAATTGTCCCGATATCATGAAAAAACGTAGAAGGATGTTTGTCGCTGAAAAATTTAAAATATGAAAAATAACATCGCTTACATTTATTTTCACTCTCCCCCTGGGAATCGAACCTGGAACCTCCAGCACGGTAGTAAAATGTGCTTATCATTACACCACGCATCCGCAGAAATTGAGTATGGTTTAAAATATAGCGCTTTATGGGCAATGTATCTTGTTATATTAACCAAATTTTTGCATAAAATTACACATTTTTCGATTTCGGTGAATAATTATATTTTATCCGGTATTATGTATTCAATTAGGAATTTAAAAACTTGTGTTTCTCAAGCTATCATTAGACGCAAGAGCTCCGTAGATAAGGAATTATATACTTGTATTAAACATCTTCAATTCCAATAATGCCTTCACTCTACTACGTCTTATGTACGGTTTGTGTCCGAACGATATGGGATATTACACAAAAAGTGCTTTGTTATTAAACATTTTTAAACTCAACGGTTTGAATCGATCGTCTGCGGAAAACTCCCCCCCCTATGAAAATGTTTTGACATTTTACTTGGACCCTTTTGCGCCAGTGCGCCTTGCGCAGACGCTCTTCCTGCTGCGTGGGCGATTCTCTGTGTTAGTGTATTTTGTTGACTGTATTCCTGTTACCTTTGTCCAAAACCTGGGAATGACCGTTGACTTTCATTTAGCAGTAAAATTTCAGTCGTTATTTGCGGGGTTTTCATTTTAAAACAATTAACAAAAATGTTATCTCAAAATGCTTTATTGTTAGGTACGTTTAAGTTATTATATTGTGTGTCAGTCGAATTGGGGTTTGAAATTATTTACTTTTATGAGAGCTTTTTATTGTTCTTTCGGTCTTTATTTTAAATGATATATTACATGATTATTATACATCTGTATTTGTAAGAAATTATTAAATATTGATCAACAATCAAGAAGAAAAGGATCTGGGGTGACTATTATATTTCACCCCTTCGCTAGGGTTGCAAGCCTCCCTTCGAGAATCCCCATGTCCGTACACGTCGGCGCTAGTATTGGCGCGACTGCCGAGCGTAGAAAAGGCGCTGCGACTCGCTCCGGCGGTAACAGTCTCCGGTGTCGACCATTGAGGCAGACGCTTGCAGGGTTCCCCCAACTGGTACCTTCCAATTTTCCACCACCAGATTCCCTTTATCATCCTTATTAATCCTGACATCCCGGTATCCATAAACATTTTTCTTTCTCACTGCGACAAGACACTACGCGCACCGTCGAAATCTGCGCAACCGCGTAAATTTACCCCAATTATTTTGTCATAATCCCATTCTTGGTTTTTCATCCCTTGAAAAAATATTTTTTTGAGTGAAAACGTTTGCTGCTCGAGGCGCTGGGACCATCTGGAAAGGTAGGAGCATTTATTTTTTCTTTTTTTTTGCAGTCGTAACAGTTTGTGTTTGATTTCTAGGTTAATGCTGTTCCATGCCCTATATAATATTGCTCAGAGGCCGCATGTGCGAAACGAGGAAAGATGTAATAATCCAACTATATTTCTTTCTCAACCATACGGTGAATATTCCAAAACTAAATTTGTGGCAATTAATACACCCTATAATACTCTAGCACCCCTGAAAACAAAAAATCATGAAATTACGAAATATATTGTACGTACATTTAACTATAAACCGTCACGATTACATATGCTGGGGAATAAACTCATTTCAAGCGAATAATATTTTGCTTCTTCCGTATTTTATTAGAATGCGTCTGAGCAATATAACAAATTATTTTTATTTTTACATTACAAAGTACTTTGCTTTTTCATTCAATTTTACTCATATTTTAAAAAAAATCATTGTAAAATGTTGTTTTACTTTCCATTTTTCAATAACGTTTTTTACACATGAAAAATAAAATAACAAAATTAATTTTCATATAAATGTTAAGATATTTTTAAGCTCGCAATAAAAGATCAATAATCAGAGTCCTTATAAGTATGCATATATAGCAAAGAAAATTACTTTCCGGATAAAATTACATATTATGTAAAAAAAAAATATATTTCACATTTTGCCGCAATAAATGTACATAGAAAAATAAACAAAAGTGGACATGTAACAGGAATAAGGATAAATCAACAAGAGTCGTAAACAGATTAAAAAAACACGTAAAGAATACTTTATTCAGCCATATATATTTTTTAAAAAATATTACTCTTTTTATTATATATATATATATATATATATATATATATATATATATATATATATATATATATATATATATATATATATATATATATATATATATATATATATATATATATATATATATATATATATATATATATATATATATATATATATATATATATATATATATATATATATATATATATATATTTGTATACCATGTCATTCAAATTATCTGTAAATGAATTTTTACCACCATCTCCTCAAACCGATATGAATATTTAAAAAATCTTATCTTTTTTGTCCAGTCTCTCTACAGTCATATTGATGTTTACAAATGATCTGGTTAGGATAAATGCAGTCAGTATTTATTGAACACTGTTCTGGTCAACCTTTCACCGCATGTTATATACTAATCTCTGAAGGAAGAACATATTCGGTAAGTTTAGCGAGATGGAAACATATGGTTTCTTAAACTGTTGGTCGATAAAGTTGTGGATTGAATTCTAACACTTCTCAATACCAACTATGCAGAAACGTAACTTAGTGATGGATGTATACCGATTTATATAATGAATCACAATGTTAATTCGAATAGTATTATATGAGAGACAAAATTACACTGATATTTCTGAAGAGTTGTACCTGGATCTAACTGTGTAAAAATGTACATTATGCTTATTTCCTTTAATATCACATTATGTATAAATTTATACACTTACGAAAATTCTGATAAGAGAAATAACTTTAATATGTGTGAATTTATAATACTGCCTATTCTAATTTGAATATGATGCCCGGCGTAATTTATTCAATTCTGTACTATTTTATATTCACGATTGACGCCATTTTCTAATTTAGAAATACACAAGTGTAGTTGTTACAGCTATGATAGACAAGTAAACACTCACTACAGTACCTTCCATAAATAATTTAATGCGTAGGGAGGGGCAATATTAAGAAACAGCATAGTTGATAAGTGGTTATTCCTTATACTGTACAGAGTAGGTAAAGTATTCATTTGCGGTGTCAATTACTAGCAACTGACAAGATTAACGGATTATTAACTGTTTAATGTATGTTTTAACAGATTATAAGCATAACACAAAAATAATATCTAGCGGTGAATAGTAAAGCTTTTTTGAAAATTTTGACATATCGCTCACTCGTTTCAAGAACGTCATAAATCAAAAAACATGATTTTTCAGGAGAACGTTTTTAAAGTTTAAAAATATAATACAATTTATTAAAAATAAATATCAAGCCACTTATTGAACGTTTTACTGTGCAACAGATCTTTTTAAGTAAAACCTGAAGGTTTTTTTCTCCATTTGAAAAATATTTAGTATATTTAAAAAAATAATTAAACAATCCATTTTCTTCAAAATGCAAAAACAACACTTTCTATTCTGTAGCTGGTAAATATTAAGTTAAAAATATGTTTCATTTGCTAGGATATAGTACATTTTCTGGACATTCCGAAAACATGCACAACTGAAAATTAATGATTTTTTATTTATGACGTTATTGAAGGGAATGAGCGAGAGATGCCCCATATCATAATTTTAATATTTCCCATCTTGTACACTGTTCATTTTGTCATTGATGATCTAAAATAAAAAAAACACATACGACGACGATAGTCGTTAAATGCTTTAGATTCGTGGAGCTAAAACTTTATTTAAAAAAATAAGGATTAAATAGCAAAATCTCTATTGAAAAATAATTTATTTTATCTTACATTGCCTGCGCTAAAACGTTTGGCGCCAAAGCGACATAACGCCAAAACAGCCGCATTAAAACTTTTATGACTTATTTTCTGAAGCCAAAAATAGCGAATAGTTGATCAATGTAGCGAACGATACAGGTGGAAGTGTTGTAAAGCTAATGCTCGACTTTTATGGAGTGATTACGGTAGAAGAAAATACAAGCATTATCATGCATGTAAATGGTTTATTAAATTTATTGGCCCTCGCTAGCTACACATTTGCATAATCTTTTTGACAAGTTACGGATACCTTGCCAAAAAAAAGACCTCGATTTTTGAGGCAAAAGGCATTTTCGGATGTCTTCTTACGAATCTAAGTGCTGCTGTGCTAATCGGTAGTCGGAAAAGGCCAAGTTGGTGGGGTAGGACCTCCCAGTTGAGTGTCTCTAAGTAGTTGCGAAGGAAAGTCGATATGATTAGTCCTTATGATCCCACCAAACTCAAAGCAATGTTTTTTTTCGAAACGACTCGGTCTGGTGGACGATGTCAACCCACGACTTCATGCCCTTTAGGATTCTTCAAAAATATCCGCCTACCGTTGCCATTAACAATTCAATACAAAAAACGCTTTCCTTTTGGTTGCGATGTCGTTCATGCTGCCGTTCGTGCAATTCGTGAGGCACCCATTTTCCGTTCCTCTGAATCTTTTGATAAAGCAGGCACTCGGAAATATCCGAGCGAATCTAGTTGCATAGTGAGCCTTTTTTCCTATTAGATGTTGTGCTCGTCCAAAAGAGCTTGTAATTCGATGTCCTCTAACTTTTTTGGCTGATTTTCCGTTTCGGATGGTTCAAGTCAAAATTGCCTTGAACCGATATCGTCAAGTCATTTCCGATGGGGCATTGTCGGCGTAGGTCGCCACGCGAATTCTATTCAATTCGGCAGCAGATTTCTCGGCATGGCAAAGCATAAATTCCTGAACATGACCTTATTTCGACACGAAATTTGTCAAAAATACCACAGAAAAAACTGCTTCGCTGTATGTTTTTTATGTCAATTTAGGTATGCGTTGATTATAACATATGTCAAACCTACAAGAAACCTTATTGACACATATATTATATTTATACATAAACTACATAAACGGTATTTAAAAAAAGGACTTGTTTTCTGCCAAAACCAAAAGCGTTAAACCGGCAACGCCAAATGTGTCGCCTACTTTCAAAATCCATCAGATTCAATTTTATAAGATTTTAAAAGAATTTTTTTATCGGAATGCCAACTGTGGGTTTTATTGTTTAAAATATTTATGTACTTGAAAACCCTGTTAAAAAATACTCAACAATAGCGTTGTATTTCAAATTCCACTATATTCATGAAACTTGCCCTGATCCATATCGGCTAATCAGAGAGTGGTCAAAAATTAAGATCTTTGGCCTTTGAAACATAAATGTTACACGGAGAATTTAGCATTTTTTGTAAAATCGACTCACATAGATCTGATGGATTTTGAATGTAGGCGTCACAAATGGTCTTCCGTAATCGATTCGTCTTTAATGTTCGATATACTCTAAAGGTGGGGCCGTTTCGTCGTAACGTAACACGTTACGATGCGAGCATTCGTATATTCAGCGAGCAACGTTACGACGTTACGTTACGTTACGACGCACTGCAAATAAATCTCGATTTTATTACAAGAAGGGACTCCGTTGGGCTTATTTACATTGACTTTTTAGTTTGATACAAAAAGTCTATCCATAGGTACTAAAACACCACCCCACTGTATCCTACCGTCAAACAGTCATATTTTCAATACCCATCTGTCAAATATTCCAAAGCGAACGTCACAGCCGTTGTTAAACATAATAAAATTTCCAATTAATATGAACACCAGTCTGTTAGGTAACGACAAAGCTTAAATATGTGTAAAAAAAATATATATTATTAATATTCTATATCCATAAAAATCAATGTTTGTTTATATGTATGATATATCTTTTAAAGGATTCTATACCTCTCACCCGATTTAAGTAAAAATTTGCGAGCTTGACCTTAAAAAAAGAAGATAACTGTGTTCATGAAATTTAAAAAAAATCTTTTCTAATTCCCAATCCTCGATTAAAAATTTTCATAGGTATTTCTTAATGTATGGCATTCGCCATTTTGATTTGAACTGTCATAAAATTATTTTGAGAAATAAAAAGACTTTGTTTTTTGATCCACTCACATTTTTATCAACCAACTAGTTTCGACAACAACCTGTTGCCCTCTTCAGGGTTTAATTTATGACTTTCAAATTAATTTTGAATTTGTTTTAATTTTGAATTTCAATATTCAAAACATGTCATAAAATTCATTGAAGAAAATTGAATAATTAAAGCACTGTTCTTAATGTACCTACCTAATATAAAGTACCTACCGGTTGTAATGTACCCCTTAGAATAAATTTGATATTTTACTGTATATTTAAAGTAAAGTGAGAAATAAAATTTAAATTTATTTCTTATTTTCTAATGTATGCATTTACTCTTTCGTCGAGCGGTGATGCTTTAACTGACTCGCGCAGTTGCGCGAGATCTCACTTAAAATATTCAGCGGTTTCATTTCTATGAATACTTTGCTGATTTTAAAATAGTGAATTGAAAAATCAATGTGTCTTTCGTAACAAAAATTTAAATTTTTATGAGTAATATTTAAATAAGGAGAGAGGGATTTCTTTATAACTACCATACCATTTATGATACCAAGCGTTGCTATGGCTCAGTTAGGTTAAATGAAAAAATATTTATTATTAAGAAACGCTCATTTATAATATGATTAAATTCATAATGCTTGGTGAAGCAATGGAAAACTTTAAAAATTATATAACACTAATGAACTATAATATAAAAAACAACACTTCAGCAGATGTTAAAAAGCAAACCTGTTCGCCATGAGCGATGTTTAGTATTGCGTGTATTACTGTTAAGGTCAACAGATGGGGCTGCCATTACTGTAAAAAAATCTGCTTTTCAAATATTATGTTTTTAACTATCACGTTTATTTTTACCAGTTGCGGTACTTAAAAAAAGCATTCGGTGAATTACTTTAAGAGATTTCAAATTTTGAACAAAGGGACATGTGTTTTCTAATTTATAACGATACATTTTTTAAAAAGGTTGATGTTCAGTGACATTTACTTCGATCTTTCAGTGATGGGTTAAATCTGGGGTAGGCCGTTTTCATTTTAACTAACTAACCATCACGCCGCTTCCCCGCAGGGGTAGGCAGAGAGAATAGAACGCTACACCACTCTGTCTTTGCAAACATTCTTCGCCTCTTCCACGTTCACGCACCTCATACGTACCCGCCGATTGTTACGACTCCTAACTTGACCACTTTCAAGTATTTGGCATACCTGATCGTGTCATGTTTTTCTCGGTCTTCCATTGCTCCTTTTTTCCAATTACATTCTCCCCATAAATGTGTTTTACCGTTCTTTCCTCACTCATTCGCTCTACATGTCCAAACCATCTCAACACACCTTTCTTAATTTTATCGATGAAATATTTTATGATATTTTGGTGGTTTCATTTTTATTAGATTTATTAATGGACACAGCAATAAAAAGATGCCAAACGGTTCTTAAATAACATATGCAGATTATACATTTATAAAATCATTCCGTTTATCTGTTTCCGGATTGATGTCGATGTTTCATTTTATGTGGTTTTCAAGGTAAGTTCCAGTTTTGATTCTAATTATTAAACGTGACTTTTCATGCATATGCCATGATTTTTAGTTTAGGTAAGGGTATTTAATGGGTGGGTGGATCAAGTCGAGGAACGCTAGTATATCGCTCACTCCTTTCAAGAACATCATAAATCAAAAAACTTGATTTTTCAGGAGAACGTTTTTTAAGTTTAAAAATATAACACAATGTATTAAAAATAAATATCAAGCCACTTATTGAACTTTTTACTGTGCAACAGATCTTTTTAGGTAAAACCTGAATGTTTTTCTCCATTCGAAAAGTATTTAGTATTTTTTAATAGATTTATATTACCCACTGACACTTCGTGATGGAATTGCATTTTTAATTTATTATTAGATTAAAACCAATATTTTTAGCTTATCCACTTTTTTATTTGACCAGCGACGAAACCCGGTCGCTGGTCAAATAAAAAAGTGGATAAGCTAAAAATATTGGTTTTAATCTAATAATAAATTAATATTTAGTATATTAAAAAAAATAATTAAACAATACCTTTTCTTCCAAATGCAAAAACAACACTTTCTGTCCTGTAGCGGATAAATATTAAGTTAAAAATATCCCGCTTTTGCTGGGATACAGTACATTTTCTGGGCATTCTGAAGACATGCACAACTGAAAATTGACGGGTTTGATATATGACGTTGTTGAAAGGAGTGAGCCATATCGCTCACTCCTTTCAAGAACGTCATAAATCAAAAATCGTCAATTTTCAGTTGTGCATGTTTTCGGAATGCCCAGAAAATGTACTATATCCCAGCAAAAGAGGCATATTTTTAACTTAATATTTACCCGCTACAGGGCAGAAATTATTGTTTTTGCATTTTGAAGAAAATGTGTTGTTTAATTATTTTTATAAATAAATTAAATATTTTTCAAATGTAGAAAAAACCTTCAGGTTTTACCTAAAAAGATCTGTTGCACAGTAAAAAGTTCAATAAGTGGCTTGATATTTATTTTTAATACATTGTGTTATATTTTTAAACTTTAAAATCGTTCTCCTGAAAAATCAAGTATTTTGATTTATGACGTTCTTGAAAGGAGTGAGCCATATGTGAAAGAACTTAAAGCACACGTTTCCAGTATACGTGTAGTTCGGGCTAGTAAAACTGAAAATTATGTTGTGCTCTTTTTTATCATTTTTGGCATGGATTGTACTCGCACAAAGTGAAAATACCGATAGTTTGGTAATTTGAGTAATATTAAATACACCATATTACCAAACTCCGAAGATTCAATGAAAATACTTGTGTGAAACCGGTATAAAGTAAAACGTGTTAATAAAATTTACAATGAACCAACATTTAACGAAATAGAGGACATCGTCATTTCTAAAATTAAAGAAATGTAATCAAAAGTTTCCATTTCAGCTGTCCCGTATAAACGAGTAAAAGAGCATATAATATAAAATAAAATAATCTGTTAAATAAATCAATAATAAACCCGTTGCTCCGTTTAAATTAATATTAACAGTGTACCGTAGAACGGGGCTACTTGAATTTTGATATGTTACATGAGCCCAGTACAAAAAAAAAATTAATCTGTGTTTGGTCTACAATAATGAACGTATCGACATGATTCATCGTTTCCCTGACAGGTGACACTTATTGTCACGATACTTCGATCGATACCACGATCTAAATACTTTTTGTACTGGGCAACAACAAGAAGTAACACATCCAAGTTCAAGTAGCCCTGTTCTACGGTAACCTATGTGTTGCGCTCAAGATCGATACATACCAAAATTATTAATAAAGAATAACTGTGGCGGTTTCTATATAAACATTTCTAAAGGATTTGTGAAACAAATCACAAGCATCTCACACCCGTCTGACTCGTGCCAATCAATTTCTACCTTTGAATATCACAATGGAATCTGCTTCTGAATAATCAATACTTCTTGCTTAGAATGTCGTTGAGGTTTTCCCCTCAACGAAGCTGTACTTTTCTTCTCATAAAGACGGAGATCAACATCTATTTAAACTTATTTATCAAAAGAACTGATAACCAAAATATGTAGGTTCGGTAATTCAAAGGACTTTGGACAAAGGAGTTACTTCTTACACCCTGAAAATGTATTGGTCTGAATTAGTGAACCAGCAGCTCGTCGCGTTTCGAAAGTCTACAACATTAATTGGACCATGTTATGCAGAAACCATCCAACCCACAAATTGGCAAGCTGGGAAATTGCATTTGAATGTTTTTAGAATAATAAAATGTTTTTTAATGTTTTTTTTTTTAATTGAGTAATAAGTGAGGCTTAAAACAGTTTAAAAAATTAGAAGTAATTGAAATAAAAAGAGTTATATTTATTTATAATAATGAAAAATTTACAAAAATGCCACGTATTTTCTAGTAATTTGTGTGAAGACTTATGATAACTATAATAAATTCATATTCTTCTGCATCTTTAAAACTCACATACTAATAAAAGAGTTTCTGCTCAATAAAAAGCTTCTTTTCATCTCACCAATAGATGTCTCTAGTGAAGTTCTAGTAATTCAAGAACAAGGTTTTTAAATTGGTTCATATATATATAGAACTTCCAAGAATTTGAGTAGTGTGGTTGTCAATAATGGGTAGAATTGGTGAATGTTACACGTGTGTAAAGTGATCACTTAAACCAGCCTATAATGGTCGTCAACCCCGTAAATACCCAGAATTCCTTACTCTTCTTCATATTTGATGAGATGTCAAAAAAATTATATAAAATATAAGATCTCTATGTTAAATGGTAGAAGTTAGGTTTGTGTCCATATTACCATACATAAGTATTGTTTACTGTGTGTTATTTTGAACATTTTGATTATTTTGTCAATAACGTAAAAGTTTGGTATTTTATTGGTTGGATGGATTCAGCAAAATAAAAAAATCAAATAACATCGATTTTTTCGGCAATATTTTAATGTATGTAAATATAATTTTAATGTGAAAAATGCTGAAAGCTTCATATTTAAGCATTTTTTTTCATGGATTTACTGGTTGTGGGTTAGAAAAAAAATCTTTAAAAATAATGCATAATCTAAGTTGGCCTTTGAAAAAATTAAAAAAATATTATTGATGAAGTAGCATTCACCAAAGCAAATTTTGCAAATTGTGGATTGGGTGGTTTCTGCATAACACGATCCAATTACGTTTAAGCATCATCTTACATTGATTTTATTAATGGTAGGAGAATATAACAGAACTACCAACATTGAAATTGATATTTGACGAAGGTATCCAACAATTTGTCAAATGAAAGCAGTAGGAAAATGGTCAATTTTGCACCTCCCACGTCACACTCAACCAGTTGAAAGGGCTGGAAAACTGTTACGGAGGCTTCAGTCATATTATGTTGAAAATCGGAAAAAGACGCCTTCACAAAAAAATAAGAAATTTGAATCCAGATTTATTGCCACGACAATTTTTTATATATCGCTCACTCCTTTCGAGAACGACATAAATCAAAAATCGTCAATTTTCAGTTGTGCATGTTTTCGAAATATATTTTTTATTTAATGTTTACCCACTACAGGGTAGAAAGTGTTGTTTTTGCATTTTGAAGAAAAGTATTGTTTAATTTTTTTTTTAATATACTAAATTTTTCAAATGGAGAAAAAACCTTTAGGTTTTACCTAAACAGTAAAATGTTCAATACATTGTATTATATTTTTAAACATAAAAACGTTCTCCTGAAAAATCATTTGTTTATTTATTAATGACGTTCTTGAAAGGAGTGAGCGATGTATTATAATTCTTCACACAAATTACTAGAAAATACGTGTCATTTTTGCAAATTCTTTGTTGTTATAAAAAAGTATTACTCTGTTTTATTTCACTTACTTCTAATTTTTTTTTAACTGTTTAAAGCATGATTAATTACTCAATTAAAAAAAAAACAAACAAAAAAAAACATTTTAATTTTGATCTGGAGGCAAAACATGATTGGCGATGTTAATCAAATTTCGTATGTGTGGTAAAATCATCATTTGGCCCCTTTTCCTTCCTGTGCCGGATAGAAATCTGACAATTTTTCTTCATTGAACCGTGGTCAGTCTATTAAACACGACAGAAGACATTAAATCTATTTGGTTTTTCATTTATTTCTTTAATTTGTTCATTGTGTGAAACTAGTAATCAAAGGAAGAAAATAAATAACTAATTGTCTGTAATATATAGTGATTTGAGAAATTAATTTTAGTTTGTGAGTAAAAAGACTTTAAATGGGATAATCGGCGGATACGTAAGAGGAGATGCATGAATGTATGTAGTGATCGATAGGCAATCGATATTTAGTTTGTAGGTCTGTTTAAGAAAGTAAGGTTTTAATGAAATAAACGCTGTTTTTCCCAACTCCATCAGCGTTGAGACCAACCCTATCAACCCCTTACAAACGTATGTTTGGGTATTGGTATTGTGCTATGTGTGAGAGATGGGGAATCACGAATATTTAATGTCTTATGCGTATACGTACAAGCGTTGCGTCTCTGTACTGTATATTTGGACCAACTCACATGGAGTTTGGTTTCTGAGCTTTTTGATAGAAACGTCGTCAGTAAAATTTATACCATATATAATCAAAACTATTACCAGATGTATTTTTGCGTACTCTTCTGCAGACCTTATCTAAAATGATTATTATATTTTTTTAATCAGCCCAGTTTAGTTCCTCATACATTAATCAACGTAGTATAGAAACTAAGATTCTTGAGATCTTTCATTTTAGATTTTTTTCCTCACACTGCTCATTCTTTATATATATATGCACTTGTTTGATTTAGATAAACATAGACATCATGTTCATTCACACTTCCTAGAAAACTCTTATCTGTGTACTTAAGAAGATTAAGAACGAAACAATTACAGAAACGATTATTACGCTTTCCTCGTTCTAGAAGTCAGCATTACCGAAAGCAGTTATGATTTGACAGATCTATAAAATGTACATATATATTCTTTTCTTTTTTGTTTTGTTTCATTTCAGACTGGAGGCTGTTCATCGTAATTATTATTTGATTTTATTTTCCTATATAACTTTTGACGAAATCCGACCAATTTGAAACCCGACTTATTCGAATCCTACGGTAATGGCAGCGATCACGTGTCGTTCGGCGAGTCGCTCGTACCGCGTTTCCTCGCACTGAGGAGGAGCACCGCGAGAAGACAGAAGATCCGGGCGCGGGTATGCTAAACGTCTGTCTGAACACTTCTCCGACCACTTCGGGCCTCCACAGCCAGGGCGTGCACCGCAAGATGTCGCAAGTAGTAGTGTGCAACCACGTGGCGGCCGCCGCGCCCGCGCCGCCCGCCGCCGCCGCCTGCCTGGGCCCGCAGGCCGCCGACAACGCCGACAACACGAGCGAAGACTCCAACCCCGTGCCTACCATCTATCGGTAACTGCATACCTACCTCAATATTGCACCACGGTTTAGCTTTTCACCATTTTCGGTTCACCTCTACCTCTGGACGGAACCTCTCTTGTCTATATTTTGTTCTCATCTCGGAACGGGATAAGCCGATCGGACATGACGCGGACGAAAATCACATTATTTTGAAGACATGAAGAATTCTACGTTATGTTATCATCCGCCTTCTTATCTTCGATGTCTCAGTATTATGATGTATTGTGATTCAATAAACAGTGTTTCTGTACTGCTATTGTTATTTCGATTGTCCGTTATTCAGTCCCAGAGCTAACGATAGTAACCCCAGTCATGTAACACTGTTTTGTGAATATATTATGATTTCAGAACCATGTACGATTATTTCTAATCCATTATTTGTCTTCTCTCGTTACTTATTATACCTCGAGCTCATGTATAACCAAATGTAGATACCATTACATATGTATGTGTAGATCCTAAGTATAGTGCATGACTGATGCATACATATGTAAATTCTGTTTCATAGCGAATTATTTCAATTTGTATAGTGCCGCAACTTACATATTATTACATAATATTCATCTCATTCGTAGAGTAGATAGATGGCTTAGCATTCATAAATTATTTCTAGCAGGTATTCATTTTGCACAAAATCACTTTTTTCTTTTTTCTACCGTTTCATTTAAAGATGTACTCACATAATACATATGTACATTCTTCTTAGTCTAATTGTATTACACAGTGAATATTTAAAATGGTTTCTAAGTATTTATTGGTTTATATTCCGCAACTACACCTAAATACCTAAAATACATATAAATAAGAAAAAAATAACTTTTCGAATCCATCACATCAGTGTCTATATAAAAATTTATATCTTTTGCATGGTAATCAATTGAATACCTACCGATAAGTACGAATAAGAAATAAAAATAAAAATTATTTTTTCACTAAAGCAACAAGAAAATTTACGTTTTGTTAATTTTCACAAATAGTTTTAAAAACGTTTTATGGTATTCAGCTAAGGTACTATTGGATACATAATTAAAACATAAAATAAAGCATTTCTCAACATGTGAATATGATGGTATTTGATGTTCAAACGGGATCGCGACTTAGCATTATTCGCAAATTTAATACATTTTTATTATACTACAAACTCTTCTCATAATTATTTGTACATACATACAAATATACATATATATATATATATATATATATATATATATATATATATATATATATATATATATATATATATATATATATATATATATATATATATATATATATATATATATATATATATATATACATTTATATAAACATGAAGGAAAAAATAAAACAACCATTTTATTTTTATTTAATGGGTTCTAGATAGTGTTACGTTAACAAAAATCGAATAACGGTAATCTTTTTTTTTACATTTTGGATTTAATTTTGAAAATTAATTTTATTTATAAAATGGGTTTCTGGTAAAATAAATATTTATAAAAATAATACATTGCGACACATCTTCTAAGGATCCGTTATCTCGTGTAAAATAGTAACTTGTAAATCATTTAAAAAGTTGTATGTTAAAAAATTGTGTATTATAAAAGTTTTAAATATCTCGATATATTTTGTTGTGTAACATTTAAATCCTCATTAAAACGGTTCTCGATGCTAGATCTAGAACATAGATGTACTATTGATGTAGTCAGTGGTGGGCTGCAAGTGGATCAGAGGGGCTCACGCGAGCCCCTTGTTAAATTGACTTGGGCCGGCTAGCCCCTTGTTAAATTGAGAGGAAATATATTCTCTAAATTAAAGCCATCAGAAATATTCTACAGATTAAATTCTCTAGATTAAATTACAGCTATCAGAATTTTCTACCGTTAAAAATAAGTTATATCTATATTTTGTCGTTTGATATGCATATTAAGTATTTTTTATTATTTTTAATTATTATGTATTTTGGATAGTTACACTAATACACCTCCCCCCTCTACCCACGAGCCCCTTGTTATAAAATTGGCAGTCCACCCCTGGATGTAGTTGTTTTCATGTTGGGCTAGAAATGATTAAAGGGAATCGATTGTTCGACACTCAGTGTTTAGGAGGTCCTAGGGTTGACATTGTCAGAGTTAGTTCGGAACCGATACCGAAACACGACGTTTCATCGCGCCTCGGTCAAGTTTGGTGAAGTTTTCGTTTTTAGTAATTATTGTGTATAAACATCAACAAAATGGTATTTATTGAATAAATATTTATATCTCTAAAATAGTGTTAAGTACTTTTTAATATTTTATTTATTGCGCCAAACACCAATCGGTACATGTGTTGTACTATTGAACATCGATCGATATACTAAACACTAAGTAACTGGAACAAAGATGCTTGCTTCGCACAACGTTACCGTTAGATGTTTTTAAACAAAATATTATTCTCGTTGAAATTACGCTTCTCTTTGAAATTCTCACAGTAAAACGGCAAATGTATGCTTTTAAAATCAATGATATATTTTGGCCATATTGAGTATATTTGACGTTATTTTGTAACTCACCAAGAGAAAGTTTAACAATTTCTCTGAAAACACATTGAATATTCGCAATGAGCACAGAAGCACATGGCCTACTATGGAGAAAAGCACCACTAATTGGTAGCACTGCATTCGCCTCATTGGTTTACATTTTCAAGTTGCAGGGCGCCTATCGCATCGCTCGACTGCATGGATGACTTCAGCGCCACTTCCCAACAGATGCTAGATCAAGGTAAGTCGACCCTTCTCTTAACGTTCTCGGTATCTCGATGCCTACGGTCACTAATAATTACAACAAACCATCGTATCGTGTTTTAAAGAATCCGAAAGGAATCTTTCCCGAGTGTAGTATAACACAATTATTTATTGATAAAAAGAATCCGAGTAGTAAACAAATCGAAACTAGTAAAAACCAGCAAAGAAATGTAATGTAATATTATTAGAATTTATTAACCCATCCGCATATCAGTTTTTTTACAAAACATGTATATAAAAACACTAATTGAATGTATCCCCGCAAGTAAGAAAGTTGCCCCGCCCGGAGGGGAGGTGATATGGGTTGTCAAACAAGGAGGCGCTAATATTTTGCACCTGATAAAACGAGAACAAACATAGAAATAATCTTTAATGCAGAAAAAGGTAACATCAAATGTTTAGTGCGTGGTCCAACAGCCGACCAATGACACCGCGCGCGTGGCTGCGGCGTCAACGGCGAATTCAACCGAGTTATAAAAATAAACTATCTCATAAAATTATAACTTTCACTGTTTTACCAATAAATATGGTACATATAACTAGTATGCACGTATTTTATCGTGTGTCTATATCAGAAATGTGAAAAATTAACATGAAAACTTGAAAAAATAACTCAATAAAATATTACTCCTGGGATTAGTTTAGTTTAATTAGATTAGTAAAGTTTTGATTTCTCACCGATTTGAGTTGATATTTCCATCAAAAGGATAATTCTATCTTTACAGGGATATCTTTGGTCAAGTGTCGTCAGTAAATTTGTATTAAAATTATAAGAAATAATGCATTACAAAAAGCTTTCTTTACTGATTTGTAGATATCACACGAAAGTATCTTTATAATATGAACTACCACGAATGGAGCGTGGCTTAAACGGCGCTGATTTGCAAAAAAACATACCTACCGCCAACGGTTGGCGGCTGATAGGCCGATGGGTTAAAACCGTTAAAATATTAAAGTAAAAAAATTATTCAAAAACAGTACGAAATAAATAATTTAACTTACTTTTCGATATCTCGCGAATAATTTAAAATTCCTTCTTAGCTAATCGCCTCGGATCGACTTACATCGAAAACCACCTCACAATGCACTCGGCAGGAACTCCGGGGCTTCGATTCAAGAACCTAGGCAAGTGTGGTCTTCGCGTGACCAATGTTGGTCTGGCAACATGGGCCATGTTCGGAGCGGGCGTTCCAGAGCAAACCTCCATAGACATTGTGACCAAGGCTTTGGATATCGGCATCAACGTTATCGACCTGTCTGAGGCTCATTCAGGTAATTATTCCGCCTTATATTTTTTGTTGGGAGCCTCCGAGAGAATTTAATTCAATAGATAGAGGGTCATGCGGAGTTTGAATTTGAAGAAGTCGATGACGACTTATAAATGACTTATATATCGTAGTCGTACAGGGGAAAGTGACCAAGTGCATATGTTTACAAAAACGTGATCATTGACTATTTGATATCTTACTAGCTTAATATTGCCCTGAAAAAATCCCAAAGGATTTTAAACTTGGAAGTATAATATATTGACTTGTTAAATATGACAAACTGCATTGATGTTTATTTTCTTGCCAAACAAAAATTACTTAAATGGCCCTCCTGAACTATTTATATCTTGTTAGTTGGTCACTTTCTCCTGTACGACTACGATATGAATATAACAGAATAATAACATACAAAGCTACGATCGCATTACTCGTTCAAATTTCTAAAAGCATTTTTTATGCTTTTCACAAGGCTGAGTTAAGGTATTTGGGGGTAGATCCACTTAAAAAAGGCTTCATAATTTTTCCATACCAATTCAATTAGAATAACAAGAAGTTATCCACCATTGGCTCTATGTATAATGCATGCTGGTAATGATGAAACTGGACGACAACACAATTTCGACAATACGGTTTTCTTACATAAGGAACTCTCACAAGAAGGGGTACTATAAACTAAGCTAGGGCACAAAATACCGAACCTTCTTCTGGTAGAACGGAAGGCCTATTGTCGATAGTCAACAGTTTCTAGAGGACTTTTACTTTCTCTTTTCTCGAGGACTTTTACGTAGTTTTCTCTCAATGAGCAAATATGATAAGATGTCCTTGATTGGCCCACACTAGTTTATCCTTCCTGATTACAACACAGATAAAGTAAAACATGCTCTTAGCTAGAAAATCCAATAATTTTATATGATATTAATAATTCAGTTTATTTTATAAAAGCGAATTTGATGATTGCGACACTTTTTTGTATGTAAAAATAAATTATTTACTTAATAGTATTTAATTTTAAACATTACTATCGGTATCAAATTATAAATATTCGGTATATAAATAACAATATGAACAATACTAAAAAATTACCAATGAAAAATCTTAATTTAAATATTATTGCGTACAACAAAATATGTTAACCCTTTGGTTACCAAAATCATACCGGCATTCGGTACTCTAGGGATAAAAACAATAATCTGTCGGATCTAACGTCATGATTTATAAAAGTATCAGGTACATTTTAGATGGTGTGTTAGGGATTCCTTCAGGGTTGTTCAAAATTTTTCGATTCGCTTTTTTTTTTGATCAATAAGTTTTACATCTAAAATGAAAATTATTGATCAGTTATGTTTAACAATTAGTTGTAATATTACAAAAATACTTTAAGAGAAACGAGAAAAATCAAAGCACATTAAACCAATTTTTTCCGTGAAAAGTAAGTTATGTGATATAATTCAAGAGGATACATTTTTACTTGTCAAGGTTAAAAAAATATATGCAATAAATTGATACAAATATAATACAAATACTGCATACCTAAAAAAATAAAAAAATAAAAATGTTAATAACATTCACCCCAACACTATTTCTTTCAACACCGGATGTCGCCAACTGTGTCGTTGAGACGTTTGATCTCCAGAGATATGCGTACGACGTAAAAAGGAGGTGGACATTAAGCGAGCAGCATTTACCTGTTAATCTTTTTTTTTATGAGAAATATTTGTTTTCATTATTTACAAAAATATTATAATTTCATACTATTTCTGTGAGCCTAAGCGGCTCATTATTAAAAATAGGTATCAAATTGTGGTAGAGTGGGTTCGAACCGAGAAACTCTGACTCAAGAGTCCGCGACACTAACTACGGGACCACAACCCGACACCCATTTAGTTAGTGATTTTTTATGATGTTGTATACATTTAGTTCAATAAAATCCGAGAGATATTTTCACCGCGCTTTACGTAAAACAATGGCATAGAGTGTTCATAAATTATCGAACACATTTGGTTTATGAAATATTTTTGTTGAAATCGTAGTTTTCCCAAAAGTCCTTGTAACCAAAGGGTTAGACTATTGATATTGATTTATTGCCGTTTTACGGTCACAATATGAATTTAAAGTATGATATACGTTTTACATATTTGCGTGTAACGTTATTCTAATGGCGAGTATTTAGCATTATTATAACATAGCACAATACACCACTTGTAGAGCAAAAAAACATTACATGTTTATGCGAATGTGAGGTATAAATGCAAATGCGAAATTTTATTATTCTATGATTCTGCGTCCAGCCAGAAATATAAAAATTGCGAATTTTCAAAATACAATATCTGTGTCGAAACCAAAATTTTATTTTATTACTGATGAACACTTATTTATTCAAAATTGTAAATTAGTTTGTGTTTTGATTTTTACAGGTGAACTATAAAGTGATACCATAATAAATCTAAATTATAATATGCATAGCTTTAATTCGTTAAAAAAATAGTGGAAATAATTCAACAGTCGTTTTTATTAGCTAAGAAATTTATATGGAAAATCACAAGACACTTGGTATAATTGTTATTCAAATATGTAGAGAAATAAGGGAGATATAACGGATTTGACGCTGCCTAATTTAAGAAAACAAAAAACGAGGACTTCCTGAAAAAAGTGTGACTTCGTAATTTGCTGTGTGACGATTTGTCGTACTTTGGTACGACGTTACTTTTACCTTATATGTCTAGTTTAAAGAGTAGCTTCCTATTTCAATGGGTTATTTGATTACGGGATGCAGGCCGGTCATCTGTCAAGCCTTTAAGGAGATATTCGCCAACACAAAAATCATTCCATCGAGACCACCAGAGAATTCACGTCTGTTCACGCCCGATTATTTAAAGAATGTATTTTGGATATTTTGTTATTTTAAAATGTTTATAGAAAAAAATATTTTTTTATTTTTTTCCTTTTTTTCTTTTTATAAAAACTTACACTACCTTTCAACAACTGTTTTTTTTTCAATACCATATAGTTATTTCGAAGAAAAACTTATTTTTGTCAATGCAAAAACGGTGTTTTAAGAAAAAAATCAATTGCGTAAAATGTTACCTGGATTCGGAAAAAAATAAGTTGCGACTCAACGAATGCCAAGCCTTAAGTTACGAGACACGCATTATAATTTGAGTTCGATATTCCCTCTCGAGTCCAATAAGCGTGATCAAAATGGAAACATTCGTGTCGCCATTACTCTAAGGGTGGAAAACTCGCAGGTGCACGTGATGAATAATAAATAAAAGCAACAGATAATCTAGGCGTTACCAACGTATATATCGCTCACTCCTTTCAAGAACGTCCTAAATAAAAAAACTTGATTTTCAAGAGAACGTTTTTAAAGTTGAAAAATGTAACACAATACATTAAAAATAAATATCAAGCCACTTATTGAACTTTTTACTGCAACACATCTTTTTAGGTAAAACCTGGAGGTTTTTTCTCCATTTGAAAATATTAAGTAAGTATATTAAAAAAAACAATACCTATTCTTAAAAATGCAAAAACAACACTATCTGCCCTGTAGCGGGTAAATATTAAGTTTAAAATATGCTGCTTTTGCTGGAATATAGTACATTTTCTGGGTATTCCGAAAACATGCACTACTGAAAATTGACGATTTATGATTCATGGCGTTCTTGAAAGGAGTGATTTTGAAACACCGTGTACTTTTTACCATTAAACTAAAATGTGTCAAGTAATAACCACAATAAAGAGGAGGGAGGGGGAAGAAACAGATCTAAGAAAAATAAAATTATTAAATGTCAATAATGAAAAATGTCGTCTGCAGATTTAAAACAAAATATATAAAAACTAGTTTAATTTATGTATCCAGAAATCGGTATGTTTTTACATAATTGAATAAACTACTTTCTCTTTAATACCAGAAAAGTCAAAAAGACGTAATTATGACAAAATTCTTCTGTTAAGTTATCGACTCAATGTAAAGCTGCCTTTATTGTCCATTATTATTTATGAAGAGTATCACAATACATAGGCTAATATTGCTGCCGAGATTCAAAAATGTTACACGTAACATAGTATATACATTTTTAAATGCATCGCACCTGTCTAGCAAGTTAAGCAGGTGAAGTGCATTTTAAATGAATAAACTACGACGAGAGTTTACTAATTTAAAATGCACTACGTTCCATTTAAAATGCACTTCGATTTCATCGCGTAAAGATGGTCATAGTGATGAATTTTTATTAGTACTCACAGCGATGCCAATATCGATTTTAACGCTTTGAATAAAACGAAAGTTTTCTATTACCTGCATTCACAAAACATTGGAATTCACAAATAGGGATCAGGATGAGTTCTACCCCCTGTATCTTGCCTTTTACTTTGCCTTGCCTCTTATCTCGTTATTCGTTATTCAATGATAATTTATAACCGCACACGTGATATTTCATGAATTATCTCATTATCATGTGATGATATTTAGTTTTCTATTGATCGATTCAAGAATATCACTTTTCGCATGACCAAACCTTTTTGATGTGAAACTTCTTAGGCGACAATTCGATAATCGATAATTGGACAATATAGATAGTGAAATTTCAAGATCGCGTCACGTTTGTTGGACGCATTTCGTTACATTATCGATGCCCTTTTTTTTAGGTCAAGGGATCTTGCATCCCTTATGTCACTGCGACTATATTAGGTCTATTGTGACCTCCCTCTGTATCACAGGTTACTGCTAAGACCTACGTGTGTCATGTAACTCACGACCTGTCTTGGTGGTAGGAGCTTCACCTTGGAGCGTCCAGTAGAGGTCCTCCAAGGATGTGACTTCGTTCGCGAGCGAGTGCGTAACAATTATAGAGAGTGTGGATTGGCGTTTCGTTATCCTCCATACAAAATCTGCATACTGGGGAGTCATGTAGTCCAATTTTCGTCAAGTGTTTCCTCAGTCTGCAGTGTCCTGTCAAGGTCCTGGTTAGGATCCTAATTTGTTTTTTGCTAAGCTTTAGAGCTTCTGTGGTGCATTTCCGCGAGTACCCCATGATCAGTTCCATTGAGTGTTTCATCGTCGATGCTCTTGGTAGGGTTGAAGAACATAAGTATCTTCGTGAAAATTTTGGTCTGTACATAAATTACAAACCCAAGGAATCAAAAACCCAATCCGAAACTACTAAATGTGCAATTTTTTTTCTCGTTATCTCGAAAATTTCGAATAACATCACAATCCATACATCCCATATTTTAGATATCACAATCTATTAATATCAGAATTCCGAATTTAAGCACCAATCAATGACAAAATCTGTGTTTGCAAATATTTAATACACTGATTTTTTTGTGCAATAAAAATAACTTTTTTGTACATTGTTGCATTTCTTTTGAGATACTCTCTGTCTCTCTCTCTCTTTATCTTTCTCTAACACATTAAATCTCTCAATTTCATTTTATTTTTTAAGATTCTTTTAAACAACTGATATTAGTCGATCATCAAGGAGCACAAGACGCGGATGCGTTGAAATGAAAATGTAAAAATCAACATTTAAATATGTTTTAAGAATTGATCTTTATGTTTGCGAAAGTTTTAATCAAATTGGAAATAATCTAGCTAATAGTCCAGTAAAACTTCGATAAAACGGACCTCTATTTAACGAACTTTGTGTATAAAAGACAAAAATCCCGTCAATAAACAATGTACGCATTTTCGTAATTTTAGACAGTTGCGTATAAAAAATGCAAACTTGAAGCGTAACCAAAACTTGATTCCTTTTTCAAGGCACGCAAGTAATAACCGAAAGCAAGCGCGTCGATATTAAACAGCAACGTCACTTCACAACGAGTTCCGAAGACAATAAATAGAATTTTGTTTCTGTTTTGTATTGTTTATTTATATGAACATTGTATTTAGTGTTCATAGTTTATAAAAAAAAAATTATTTTAAACCTATTTACATAAAACTAACTTTCGGCTTTTATGGACACCCCCTCCCCTCAATTAGTCCGTCATATCGAGGTTTTACTGAAAGTCCCACGATGCCTATCCAACCAAACCCTTACTCAATAACCAACGCCATCCCTCTGTGCCTCGCCACGATTCTCCAATATCATAGATCTGTCCGCCTTTCCCCTGTCGAGCGTTCTATAAGGCTATAATTAGCATCACATTAATGGGTTATGAACTAACTACTAATGTCCGTGTTTCTGTTTCTTTAGTATATTTTATCGCTATTTCTTTGTTATATATATATATATATATATATATATATATATATATATATATATATATATATATATATATATATATATATATATATATATATATATATATGTATATATGAGGGAGCACTTGCTTATCGCAATTCTTACGAACTTCGGTCTCGAATCTTGTTAACCTTCTAGGCACTCGAGCGGAAACTGAATTAGGAAAAATTCTCCAGAGACGGAACTACAAAAGAGCCAGCATTATAATTACAACTAAAATCTATTGGAGCACCAAGTAAGAGATGATGAATATTTTAAATGAACATATAATAGA
Source organism: Brachycentrus maculatus (assembly GCF_059751285.1). Taxonomy (NCBI): domain Eukaryota; kingdom Metazoa; phylum Arthropoda; class Insecta; order Trichoptera; family Brachycentridae; genus Brachycentrus; species Brachycentrus maculatus. The sequence goes on from NW_028280783.1 coordinate 1,653,216, forward strand.
GATGGTGCAATCATAATACGTAGTTTTTCATTTATATCTTTCCCCTTAAGGTCTGATGAGAGGGGTCTATCTCGCAAGCACATCATAGAAAGCGTTCGTGCTTCTCTGGAAAGACTTCAAGTTGATTATATCGATATTGTGATTCTGCACAAAGTTGATCACATGTGCCCAATGGAAGGTAAAGTAGCGTACTAAAAAAAATCTTCACTTTGCTGCAATTCTTTGGGCGTGATATCAACATACTTTTATTTACTTTCCAGAGGTTGTCAGAGCAATGAATCACATAATCAATAAAGGTTGGGCAATGTACTGGGGAACAGCGAGGTGGTCTCCCGCTGAGGTACGATTATTAAGATATTCCGACAAAACGTCATTTGAAATAGTAGTTCTTTCATACATATTACAGCGAGCAAGTACAGAAGCGATTATTGATCTTTTCAGGTAATGGAAGCTTATACGAACTGCCGTCAGTTCAACTGTATAACGCCCATCGTAGAACAAACGGAATATCATATGTTTTGTAGGGAAAAGTCAGAACTGTATATGCCGGAACTTTACAACAAAATCGGAGTTGGTAAGTTACATACATACTTCGTATTATTGTATCGTTTATATATTTATGTATTTCATTAACAACTTAATGTGTTTTTAGGATTGATGGTATGGTCTGCTATAACAACCGGAAAAGGACTATGCCGCGAAGATGTTCCAAGTATATTCGCTAAATCTCGATTCAATCGAAAATATAGTTCATTCAGTTGGGCGGAAGATGAAACAGCTGGAGAGGTAGATGAAGTAAAATAATTTTATTTAAAAATAATATTAATTTATTTCATCATATGCCCAAAAATAAAACTAATCACCTTTACAGACATGCGCTGCCGCTAACCGAGAAAGAGGAACAAATAATGATGAGACCAGACGCCATGCTGAGAAACTTCGAGATATTTCAGAATTGGCTGCTGGACTCAGTGAGTTGATTGACTTCAAATGGGATTCTCGTATTTTTGTGCATCTATAGTACTTATTAACTCAAATTACATTTTTTTCAGATTGCACGGTATCACAATTAGCGATCGCATGGTGTCTGAAAAACGAGTCCGTTCATTGCTTACTTCTAGGAGCCGTTACTGTAGAGCAACTCTACGAAAATATACACTCGCTACAAGTAAGAATTGATTTATTCCATCAGCATTACAACCAGCGAGGAACATGAATAGTTTTAACTCTCATTTTGTATTCTTTATTTCAGATTCTTCCCCAACTCTCGCCGGCTATAATGGCGGAAATCGAACGGATCATTGATAACAAGCCACAGAGGCCTCCGATGGTATCAACCCTGGCTCTGAGAGGACAAGCCGGAGGAAGCCCCGCCTTAACTAGAGGTGACAGGTAAGCGAGAAAAATCTTAAACGATATTTATAAAAATCACTATTTTGTTAGCGCATATATTTTACCAACATGTTTTTCTAGCCCGAAGGATGGATTGGCCGAAGACAGCACCGCCGAGCTGAACGCCGAGACCCCCAAGGAGCAGAAGACCAATGCCTTTTGTGAGATCCAGTGACTGTGGTGGCGCGGCAGTGGAGATACCGCCTCGCAAAAATCCTCAGAAAAAAAAGCAAAAGTAAGTTTCTTTATATTTTCTCATTTGTCATATTTCCTCATTTGTTATATTTTCTCATTTTTCTTTTAAATATGCTTATTGTGCCTATTTATTATACCTGTTTATTGTTTTCATATTTTTCCATGTATTAGTATTAGTTTTGGTTATTTAAAAAAACACTTTATTATTTGTGTTCCTGTCTTGTTAACCTTAATCCCGTGTCCCAAAATGAGAAATAGAAATTACTCATCGGGAATATTAAATGTATATATGACTTATGTATGTAATATGTTTTTAAAATAAATAAGTTGTGCGGTACGATAAAAAAGTAACAAAACTTTTAGCTGTTAAAACTGTTAGCCTAAAATAATTTTTGTTTTCAGGAATCAGCAGCCAACAAAGAAAAAACTCAGTATTTTCTCAACAACGCAGGAGTTGTCGTTTGTCGCAAAGCTTCGTCAAATACAGATATCGAGAAAGGTACATTAGAAATATCAACAGTAGTATAAGATAGTTAGTTATTTGCACGTTTGAAAGTGATTGGCTAAATCGTGGGTTCGTTTCCACAGGGAAAGTGTCACCGGCCGAGGGAACGCAGCCGTCCGGGAAGGGGAAGACGCCCGTCGCGGGCGGCAGCAAGGTGAAGAAGTCCAAGTCCGAGACCGCCACCAACGTGCGCTCCGGCTCCTTGCAGCGCTCCCTCTCCGGCCAGATCCTCAAGGACCGCCGCATCTCGCGCCCCGACCTAGCCAGCCCTTGCGACGTGTGAGCGCCCCCGACCCTGCCTACGGGTGCTGCAACCCTCCGGCTTGCCCGCATAGCTGGAAATCGATAACTTCACCGCGACACGAAATCGCTTCATTAACCCTTCACTGCATAGTGTATTAAATTTGTTACATACCCAAAAGTTAGTGTTAAAATGGTCTTTAAAAATATAAGCAACCATTCTTTGTCGTTACTGATTAGATTCATTCATAATTCACGTATAAAGTTCATAATTTAGCCAAAAGACGCGCTATGAGCGCCAAAATAATAACTTCACTCGTCTCTCGAAGACGAACTCTCAATGCAGTCATTCAGTCATGCAAAAAAGTCATGCAGTGAAGGGTTTAAATCTCTCCGGACTCTGTGCGAGATTTGTATTCCACCCGCGATAAACTGCACCGTTGATTCATACAGTTTTTTATTTAAATGAGGATTTTTCATCTCCACTGCCGCGCTATTCAAGTACCCGCGACAACTGAACGCTTAGTGAGTTGGGTTTCCCTCACGCTTGGGACTCGTAAAGTGAGTTACGATAGTGCTTCATGAACTGGTTGATAGTGTTAAGTTGTGATTGAATTCGTCCCCTACGCCAAAGCTTCACGGCACACGGCGCATGCTACTGCAGCTGTCCTACAGTTGGCGATGCAACTTCTAACGCGTGAACGGAACGAGAATGGAATTAGAGGTTTGTCTTTTATATATTTAAATTTACTACTTTATTTATCGTCTAAATTATGTAAAATTATTATACAGACAATTATAGCATTTGTCTTTGAGTCCCAACTAGTTCGATAAACTACAAATTGTCAACTTCAATACTGTAAATGGTCTACTTAACACTAAAGGGCCTATTTTGTACGAGGTCCAATTTTTCATGTCTTAGATTTGTTTTAGAAATAAGTAAGTTTCATGTCTCTTGCAAAAAAGACTTAATTCAAAACATAAATTATTTTCATTAGTTCCAAAATCAGATTAAGCTTGTAGAGTTATAGCTTATAGAAGCTTTTAGAATTTATAATTCTCTATTGTTAGATAAAAGGGAAATTTCTAGAATAAAATATATTCCTGATAAATTTGAATTTCAGGTTATCAGTATACCAGTTATTTAATATTTCTTACAGTAAAAAAGCTTAACTACGTTTAAAAAAAACTTATTTTTATATCATTACCACAAAAAAAAATATTTATAGCATCGACATTTTTGAAAAGCTCTCATGTAAATTTTTTCTCTCGTGTAAGCTTTTTTGCAGGGGACAGTTATTTAATAAAAGCACAAAGTTAGGATGATTGGGACTTTGATGTATATACCTCTGATGTATAAAACAATTATGTAGTTTTATCAAAACATTTTTGTGTAAAAAACAGAACGAATTATATCAATGCTTTTATTACGATATACAGTGGAATCCAGCTATATGTAACGTATAAAATTGGTCCGCTGAGATTGGCCGAGTTACGAGTAACAAATTTCCAATAAAAAAATCATAAAATAATACCCATTGTTTGTTTTTTAACAGTAATAAATTTACAAATACATAAGTATCTGAGGAGAGCTGATGATGTAAGTGAAGGGATGGAGAAGAAGGGAGGTGTTATAAGTTGGTTGACGTTAGCCAATTTTAAATTTAAAAAATGTGCCAGATTCTAAACATTTTTTTTATCTAAAAAAACCTAAAATTTTTCACTGACTTGGCACCATGTTCCCACAAACTTGATTAAAATCCCATGAATTATAGCCGAAATTATAAAGTTGGATGAATGAAAATCAGAGACAGAAAAATTGCGAGGTTCCACTGTATCTAGTTACTGGTAATTATGCAATAGGTATTCTCTTTATCCACATTTAGATGCATTAGGTATTCTATTTATCCACATTTAGAGGCAAAAGGTATTCTCTTTATCCACATTAAGATGCAATAGGTATTCTCTTTATCCAAGTTTAGAGGCAATAGATATTCTCTTCCACGTTTAGAGGCAATAGATATTCTCTTTATCCACATTTAGAGGCAAAAGGTATTCTCTTTATCCATGTTTAGATGCAATAGGTATTCTCTCTATACACATTTAAATGAAATTGCTATTCTATTTATCCAAATTTAGCTACATTAGGAAGGTTTATGAGTATAAGATAGTAAGAAGTAAATAAACATTTTTTAAGATCTGAAATTGTAAAATAATAAGGTTATATATTAAAATTAAAATCTTTTAATAAATTTTATCATAATACTTGCTAAAAAAGCACAGTCGTGTAAAATCATGATTTATAAATGTATCAAATATGAAAGGATATATTTTTTAATCGTCCTAGATAATTCAGACATTAATGTTTTTTCTTGATTTTGATAACACACAATTCAAGAAACTTTTTTTTTTACAGTTTATTTTTATTTTTACATGATTTTAAAACTAAAAGCAAACTGTATTTTAGAATTTATAAACATTTAAAAATATGTAAATATTTTCCAAAGCACCATCGAAAATAACTTAACATTAATTATTAAATTATTGTGTAGGTTTTTTTCAATTTACAGTTTTTATTCAGGTTTTTGTACGCTTTTCTCAGCAACACGAGAACATAATTAATATTACTAATATATAATATTAAAATGATTACCAATAATGTTAATAAAAATATTGTATAATTCGTAATGTATAAAATTTTATTTATATTAAATAGTTTAAGATTCTTAGTCACGTGTATGTATATTTTGAATTATTTATCGAACATAATTTCAAAATACACATATGTATAAAGTACACTGTAAAATACGTATTTTATTTCAAATATATTTCGAATGTGTTTCTTTTAAGGGGAAACTTCATGTTACCGAGTTTTTTTTACGTACGATTGTTTACTTAAGAAGAAATAAAAGTTTAATTTTGAAGAGAGATACATATAATAAAAGTTTCTCTCAAATTCTAATTGTACTAATATGTGTATTACTTTAATTATTTGATATGTTATGTATGGTACTTATGGAAATCAGTTGAAAATATTGGGCACATATTATTGCAGAATTATTTTCATGGCATGCAATTTGTTTTTCAGTTGTTATCTCAAATTATTTAGGTTTCTTCCTGCAAAATATTTGAGTGTTTCAATTATAAATTTATTACTCATAAATATTAACAAAATGTATAAATGTAATATCACAGACGGTTCATTTTGATACCAAGTTTTATTTGAAATTAAATTATTTTTACTCGTATTAAAGGAATAACAGACAGATTGTTGTTAATATAACAAAACGAGTTAGTTCAAGAAAATCCAAATTTTAAGGCGTGCAAAAAAATTATTTTAACTGCATCTTTTTTGCTGTGAAATAATTTTCTCGTAGCGTATCAACATAATATATTTGGCAATGAATTACCTCCCCAATAGTACGACTCGAGTTCAGGGAGAGAGTTCGCTGTAAAAACTGTATTTAAAAAAAGTAATAAGATAAGATTCAAGTAGAAACAGCAGCAAACCTAATATTTTCTCAATAGATAACCTTAAAACGAGAATATCAAAATAATTAAATGAATACACAATATTCACATTTTTCTGTACTCCTGAAAAACTGAAAGTTCGTGGGATATTTTTAACAAAGATTTACAATGTTTTAATATTATGTATGTATGTATGTACATTCAGCGCTTATTGACATGTTTGAATTGTATCAGTTAATTATACAATACAAACAATATTTCAAATGTACTTGCTAATTTACGGTTTGGTAACATTACAAAATTACCGACTCATTCGGATGAAGAAGAAAAAAAGAAAACAATAATTCATTTTAAACAAAATAGGTTGTTCTTATTTTTCACATATTACGGGTTTATTTTGTGCAAACGATCGTTATCTTATACTGTGAAATCATTTTAGAAAATCATATGTACTCTAAGTGGATTTAAAAGTTGTGATTAGGGTGGATATTAATTGTGTTTAATATTCGATTGGCTCATGAATCCTGACGAGTAGATTGATGGTAAACCTGGCGCGTAGATTGATTAACGATCTCCAAGGGGGGAGGGGTGAAAATAAATATAAGTGATTTTACACTTTAATATTTATTTAATATTACCCTGGACTGGTACCTGAAGCGCAGGTGTGATCACCTTGCCTTCATGTAAGTAACGATCAAGATAAGTCCCCATGTGCCTTGGGTGCGGATAAGGGTTAGAAGAAGAACATTGATGGCGTGCGTATGTAATTACTGTACATATTTTTACTCATGTCTTAATTTTTTTTAAACTTGTATCTAATCTTAACTATGTATATATTCTCATCGGTTTAACGGGTCCTAGTTAAGAATAACTAAAATTGTAAATATAATACATAAGTTTCATAATTTCAGTTTTTTTTTCTTCAAAATAACAACAAAATTGCATCCTTTTTGCATACGACACCTTTCACCAAAGTAATAAAATAAATACTTAATTTTACTTCAAATTTATCCTATCTGATCCATTTGGATATTATACGTAAGATAAAAATACGCATAAAAATATTTATTTCAAGAACGAAGGAAATCTTTTTTGATTTAATAACATGGTAACTAATGTCACCACTATGAAATCGGAAGTGAATTTAAAATTCAAGCTGCAATATAGCTAAGTTGTATTTTCGAGGCAGTGATGCATCCGGATATTTTATAGAGGGGATCCGAAATCTTTGAAATATTCCAAATTATCGAACGAAACAAATACATTCATTAGTACATTACATTACATTACATAGTACATTGAAATATTTAAAGTATTGTAAAATAAAAGCCCAAGAAATGCTAACACCGACGAAATTAAAAACGTTTTATTGGGTATTTAAAAAACATATATTAATTACTCGCATAATCCTGGATCCCCAATATGGTATTTAGTAACTCATAAATTTATGGACTCATGTAAATGTCTAGATAGCCAATGATTTGAAGCTTTGAAAACCAGCATAGACATATTAGTTTTAACATATTATCCCACAAGAGGTAGTAATACACTGCTGACATACAAACCAATAACTAGTTCATTCAAAAGAACTGTGATATTCTAATAATTTAATTGCACATATATAGAAAATAGACGCTGGAGGTATAAAACATGGGAATCAGTGTGAAAAAAATATAAAGAGCCTTTAGTAATAATTTAAAATACTTCGTAAGTATTTGAACACTGATAAGAAAGTGAGTGAACGAGTGTCTGGAACGAGTGAAAGAATTTATACAAGAGATGAAAAAATGGATTGGAAGAGTACTGAATGTAGAAAATCGTCAATTATATATTGAAAAAAGTGATTGTTTTAAGAAGTTTGTATGTAATTAAAGGTAAACCATCAGTAATCGACGAGTAATACTTATGGAAGATAAGTAAAATATGGTCGGAAGGAGAAGGATGAGAGCAGAATGAATGATTTTAAATTAGATGAACGTATGAAAAATCGATCGGGGTTAAAAAATAAGAATTTAAAAATACCGTAATAATGTAAACATCAGGATGCTTAATCATATAACGCTTTATGATATGAATATGATATGTCGCTACATATCATATTCGACATAATGGTTAAAATCACTAAGTTTGAAAACGAAAAGACGGCTAAGAATGTCTTGATGTGACCTAGGAATGTTTGTATGATTAGATGCATAGAAGCTAGAAAGCAAGGACTGTGTGTCAGGTATACATCTGTGTATGTCATTTCATTTTCTCCGTCTGCCCTTACGTGGAAACGGCGTGATGGTGGTAGAAATAGTAAAAATGCACTGCTTTAGAAATTATGTCCTTGAAGCACATGATTTTTTTCTTTATCGTTGCACCCAGTGAATGTTAGCATCTTTATGCCATTTATAATCTAACCTTTTGACAGTTATAATTCTCGCTCTCAACGGAATAAATTCAAAACTCGCATGAAAACTACTCGAAACAATATGTAAATACACATAAGCGTCTACACATCTATCGTAGGAAGGAAATCAAAATCATTTATGGACAAATCCATTAAAATGTTAAACAAAAATGATATAAAAGAAATAGACGGTTAAAAATGTTGGTTAAAATGAACAAGGAACCAAATAACGTAAAAATCAGCAAATTTATAAACTTTGTGAAGGATAACACATCATCAAGAGACAATGAAAACAAAGTACTGACAAACGTGACGTATGTATGTACATGCAATAAAACATGGGGTATCGTAGGTGATATTTTTGGGTTCATTACTCATTACATTATATATAAAAATCACACTGTAGATATACAATATACTCGGGCACGGATGATTTAAAACAATCTAAAATTAATCACGATCATCGAAAAAAGCTCCAGTAAAATATTTTAATGGCCAAATAAAGAGTTCCGTGGAAATGCGAAAAATTCATACGCTTAAAACAAAAACAAAAACATTAAATATAATCTCGCTTACGCGTTTATCATAAGATGTATATATCAAAAGATATAAGATGTACATATAGTCTCGCTTTCAGACATTTAAGTAGATAGTTTTTAGATCTAGGTAGATATAATTAATAATAATACGAATTTCATTTCGGTAATTTAAATTAATTTTTTTGTTTATTTTATGTTGAAGGTATTGAAATGTTTGATTCGATTACAAATTCATATTTAAATAAAATTTTTGCATTAATGTACTTTCCGTTAGAACAATAATACTCTTTTCCGTATAAAGACACCAATATTAACAAGTAACTCATTCCACTTCTAACGATCTTTTTATATATCGACACACTTGTTACGAACATAAATCTTTATTTTCACAATGAAAAGATTTGTTTATATTCATAACATATTTGTCTATAAAGATACAGATCTCGAGTTACGTATCTTTATATATTATCTGCGATATTTGGCACGCAATAATATAATTTTGTGTTTCTAAAACAAAATTATAAAACAATAATTTAGCTTTTGCCTTTCAAACGATAAACAACACAAAAGCACTATCCCGCTCGACTCAGCTCCTTGCTCCATGTTGATGATTCGGGTGGTGTTTTTGTTGTTGTTTTTTTGTTTTTCGTTTTCTAATATTTCCATTTTACACTCGTTTTGGATAAAGATGGAATAAGTTATAAGTAAAACGCATTGTATTTAAATGAGAGTTTTCAAGAAGTTAGGTAATCGAGGGGATTTGTTAATACAGTTCACAAATTATGTGGTATGTGCTAAGATAAACTTTGATAGCAATTATAATAATAATATACGTATTTGGTTTTTATAGATATTTTTAAGCTTTAATTAGCGGATTTTATCCAGAATATATTGACGGGGAGGTTACTAACAGGTGCGCTTTTATTTCCAATAAGAGCGTCGTCGCGTTAGTAAACAAATCGTTCAAAATTCTGACAGGCACCTGACTCAGGAGTTCAATTTAAAATAGTTTGTCTATATATACTGAGTGTTTAACTTAAGAAGATATTTTTATAGCCCAAATGTATAGTATCCATAATTTGTGTCGTAAATTGGTGTCATATTATTACATAAAGAGCCACCCTCGAGCCTAATACGATGATCGATCCCGGTATCCTCCTAACTATTCGAATCACTAACGTTGTATTTCACCAAAAATTCAATTTCAAAATGTAATCATGTTTGTGGTTACAAACGACCTTCTTGGACAAATGTAATCTCGGCAATTCACCGGATTTCTGCGATACCGTGGGTTGTACAACATCTCCAATCGTTAATTATTTCCACGTACTCTTATTTTTCTTACAATTAGCGTTAAAATATATAAACAATAATAGGTTCATTGGTGTTAGTTAATTATTTGGTTACATTTTATAAGCAACCACACGAGATGAGATCAGTTCTCGTTACGAAAGGTTGTTTTGCGCATTCCCTTTGCCTTAATAGCAAATAATTTCACACGATAATCCATGTCCATGATTTGCAATAGAATCATAACTTGGTAATCGATACTACGGACTAGTAATTCCATACAGTATATATGATATTAATAAAACTTGTCGTAAATTGTGTTGTACATATATACAGTGGTGGTCACAATTCTAGATGCTTTTTATATTATTACGTGAAAATCGGAAACAGTAGGAAAATCGCCCATTTAAAATGCATAATTAAGTACTTTATATTACATTTTAATTATAAAAAAATATTCAAATTTAATTTCGTATTTATATCCGTATTTCAATTTCAATACATATTTTTAGTGAAATTTATTAGTAATCAATCATAGAAATAAAGAAAGTGAAGGTTATAAAACTTGAAAATAAATTCAAAGTAATTTATACACAAATAATTTTGTGTTCAACTTCAGCATTATTCATCTAACTTGACAAAATTTCTCAATTTCATTATTTTAAGCATCTAACATGTGATATTACTTCATTGAGTTTTATTTTATTTAGATTTTTCTGCATCATCCATATTTTTGCAAAAAAAATTGTAATAGGACGACTATAGTATAATCCTTAGATATTTTTCTCAGGTTTGTTGTTCACGTATTTTTCAAAGAGTTTTCGGTGAATCGTCATCGCACTTATGTTGGTTTCCCTGATATCCAGGAGTCATTCGATATTATTTCTAAAGGTGCTTCTGCATTGAATGAATCGACTCATTTTCAATTTTCTTCTTTCGCAGTGATGTGATGTTTTGGATCCTATTCAAATTCAAAACACTTCCAAGTACTTTCTTCACAAAAACGTTCTCACTAGTGATTTGATGCCTTGGATTATAATTATTCTTCAATTTTTTCAAATCGTAAGCTTTCACGTCTTTATGCCATACGTTTGTATTCACTAGAAAATAAACAGTCTGGATGAACCATGTTATTCATTTTATAATAATAAATGATTTTAAAAACATAATAAAACCGTATTCTCTGTCAATTCACTTTCAAATAAATCTGTTCTTCCACAAAAAAAAAAGTAAAATTAATAAAGAAATGTTACAATAGATATCGAGAACATAATAAGTTTCTCAATACAACGGACGTTCAAATCCAGTTGGGTTATTGGCAGGAAGTACTCTAATCTTCAATTTGTCTTATTCATATGCTTAATTAAATTTAAAAATGAACTAACAAATTGCCTACCAAAATGTACATAATTTGTAAGGATAATGCAATTTGTTTCGGAACGTAAATGATTGTAAAAAATAAAAGTGTCTTGAATCGTGACCCCTACAGTATGTAAATATATGTGTCTACAAATATTTGAAAAATAATGTAAATATCTTTGTATTACTAAAATAATCTTACGTCTCACAATTTTTTAAGCGGTTATTTTTTCCATATACTTGATTTTACTTTTATTTAACCACTAAAAATTTAAATGATAAATAACCACTCAAAACCAAAATAAGTAGATTCTCAGTAGCGCGTGAATAACTAAGGCGTTTTATTTATCCGATTGAATATTTGGCATTCGTTATTCTTACATCGATTATATGAATTTACTACGTTAGATCAATTTGTATTTTTAATAATTTAATTTTCATTCAATGTTTAAATAATTTATATCTGTAATAAACATTCAACAGGTTTTTCCAATGAAAACAGTTGCATGTTAAATGCAAATATCTGTGTATATATCTATATATACGTCTATAAAATTAGGTATACGAAGTAGAGAGTGGAGAGTGGAGAGCAAAGTGTAGTGGAGTAGAGAGAAGTGAAAATAAAGAAAGCATTCGTGCAGCATAGAAAAATGTCGAGAGAAGGGGCGTGCTGCGAGTGTGCAGATAAAAAGTAATAAAAAACAACAACATATACTTATTTCGCTTCAGAGGTATAAATGATAGGAAATAAAGCACACATTCAGATTTCAACAGCAGTGTTAAAAGCGTCATAATAAATACTTTGAACCATGTGACTATAAGCAAACATTTCAACGTTCTTTGCAGGGGATTGCCTATTGACTGGCTGATACCAGAAATAGGTATACGTTATTTAAAAAAAAAATTCAAGGGGTGCAAATCATACCTGGCTAGGTGCGTACCTACCGCCCATGCATGGTATGGGTGGTAGAGAGTATGACGAAAGTAGGCGGTGCAATCCTTTACAACATGACGCGTATAACAAGCATATATATATATATTAGAGAGAAGGGAATAGAGAGTAGAGAATAGAGAGTAGAAAGTAGAAAGTCCAGAGTACAGGATAGATGATAGAGCGTGGAGCGTAACGAGTAGAGGGTAGAGGGTAGAAGGTGGAGGATAACGGGTCTAGGGTAGAGGGTAGAGAGTATAGAGTAGAGAGTAGAGAGTAGAGACAAGAGAGTGGACAATATATAGTAGAGAGAAAGAGTAAAGAGAAAGAGTAGAGAGAAGAGAGTACAAAGTCCAGAGTAGGGAGTAGAGAGTAGAGAATAGATAGTATAGAAAAGAGAAAAGAGAGCAGAGAGTCAATAGTAGATGGTAGATGCTATAGAGTTGGAAGTAGAGGGTAGATGGTAAAGAGTAGAGAGTAGAGGGTAGATGGTAGAGGGGAGAGGGTAGAGAATAGAGAGTAGATGGTAGATGGTAGAGGTTAGAAAGTAGAGAGTAGAGGGTAGAGAATAGAGGGTAGAGGGTAGAGAGTAGAGAGTAGAGAGTAGAGAGTAGAGAGTAGAGAGTAGAGGGTAGATGGTAGAGGGTAGAAAGAAGAGAGTAGAGGGTAGAGAGTAGAGAGTAGAGGGTAGAGGGTAGAGAGTAGAGAGTAGAGGGTAGATGGTAGAGGGTAGAAAGAAGAGGGTAGAGGGTAGAGATTAGAGAGTAGAGGGTAGAGAGGAGAGAGTAGAGGGTAGATGGTAGAGGGTAGAGAGTAGAGGGTAGAGAGTAGAGGGTAGAAGTAGAGTAGAGGGTAAAGAGTAAAGGGTAGATGGTAGAGGGTAGAGAGTAGAGGGTAGATGGTAGAGAGTAGAGAGTATAGGGTAAATGGTAGAGGGTAGAGGGTAGAGAGTAGAGAGTAGAGGGTAGAGAATAGAGGGTAGAGGGTAGAGAGTAGAGGGTAGAGAGAAGGGGGTAGAGGGTAGATGGTAGAGGGTAGAGGGTAGAGAGTAGAGAGTAGAGGGTAGAGAGTAGAGAGTAGAGGGTAAATGGTAGAGGGTAGAGGGTAGAGAGTAGAGGGTAGAGGGGAGAGGGGAGTGGGTAGAGGGTAGAGAGTAGAGAGTAGAGGGTAGAGAGTAGAGGGTAGAGGGTAGAGGGTAGAGGATAGAGAGTAGAGAGTAGAGGGTATAGAGTAGAGGGTAGATGGTAGAGGGTAGAAAAGAGAGAGTAGACGGTAGAGAGTAGAGAGTAGGGGTAGAGAGTAGAGAGTAGAGGGTAAATGGTAAATGGTAGAGGGTAGAGGGTAGAGAGTAGAGGGTAGAGGGGAGAGGGGAGAGGGTAGAGGGTAGAGAGTAGAGAGTAGAGGGTAGAGAGTAGAGGGTAGAGAGTAGAGGGTAGATGGTAGAGGGTAGAGAGTAGAGGGTAGAGGGGAGAGGGGAGAGGGTAGAGGGTAGAGGGTAGAAAGTAGAGAGTAGAGGGTGAAGAGTAGAGGGTAGATGGTAGAGGGTAGAGGGTAGAGAGTAGAGAGTAGAGGGTAGAGAGTAGAGGGTAAATGGTATAGGGTAGAGGGTAGAGAGTAGAGGGCAGAGGGGAAAGGGGAGAGGGTAGAGGGTAGAGAGTAGAGGGTATAGAGTAGAGGGTAGATGGTAGAGGATAGAGGGTAGAGAGTAGAAAGTAGAGGAAAGAGAGTAGAGAGTAGAAGGTAGATGGTAGAGGGAAGAGGGTAGAGAGTAGAGAGTAGAGGGTAGAGAGTAAAGGGTAGATGGTAGTGGGTAGAGAGTAGAGAGTAAAGCACATAGTCGAAACTCAACCGCGGTGTTAAGACTGTCTAAATAAATACTATTAACCGTATGACTATAAACAAACATTTCTTCATCCTTTGAAGTTGATTAGCTATCTAATGGTTGATACCAGAAATAGGTATACGTTGTTTACAAAAAAAAATCGTAGGAAGCGGAGCACACGCAGTATGTATGAGCGGCACGCGCCTGGGCGAGTATAAAATATGTAAATTTTAATCATAGCTTTATCATATAAAATAGAGACAAGAATTCAAAGTGATAGTTGAAGTGTAGATAATATGAGTAGGTGTAAGGTAAACATTCAAATGAAAGTGTTCACCAGAGAAAATAGTGATGTAGACAGTAGCCCTAGGCAGTAGACGGTATGGAGTAGAGTAAAGATATTATGTAAATAGTACGTTTAATCCTTTGATAGAGTAAAGAAATGAAAGTAAAAGTATACATTGTAGATAGTACGTTTAATACTTTGAAATCGTGCGTCTTTATAATAAAGTAAAGAGTGTGAAGAATACAAAATAACAGGTTATATACCAAAGCGTTATATGTCCAGTATAAATGATTTATTTGAGTAATTAGGAATTCTATCTTTTAAAATTTTTACGATTTGGTGCGATTTAATGATTTCATATTGGTTTAACACAGGATTGGTCACGTTTGGTCGCAACTTTAATTATGATTTCGATAGAATACAGTAAACAGAACAGATTTGCATTTCAAGGTTTTTTTGTGCTATATTGGAAATGTAATTTTTTGTTGAGGACCTCCACAGTTGATGTGTGCAGAATATCAGTAGGTGTGAGGTAAAAATGCAAATCGTCAAACGTTCTGAGGAAACCTATAATGGTAATATGATTTTTATTCGGAATTACGAATAATCACCATTTGTATGTAAACTTATCACTGATATGTACATATTTGTCTTCGAATGTATTTACAGACGTTAATATAATTGGAAGTAATTGGATTTGTATAGTGACATATATTTATGATGTGTAAATAATGATATGTAAGCCGTTTTCAATTACCTACAAGTAGTAATATATATATATATATATATATATATATATATATATATATATATATATATATATATATATATATATATATATATATATATATATATATATATATATATATATATATATATATATATATATATATATATATATATATATATATATATATATATATATATATATATATATATATATATATATATATATATATATATATATATATATATATATATATATATATATATATATATATATATATATATATATATATATATATATATATATATATATATATATATATATATATATATATATATATATATATATATATATATATATGTTAACTACATATTTTTCACATCACGTTTTTTTATTACTGTTTAATATCGGCAATGCATTAGTTTGCTCCCTACTCCGACCGTTTTTATATATTGAATTGTAAACAATTTATGCTATGATCAAATTGCTCAGATTAAGTAAGAATTTAGTATGTGTTACATACTAAAACATTTTTTTTTACTTAAATACAATATTAATTTCTTCTTCTTCTTTTTAATGGCTTTTCACCCATCTTGGGTGTTATAGCCAGTGTCGAGTTATTCAATCTTAATTTGAAGGATTTTTTAAAAATATGTTCAAATCAACAACCACATTCTCCACAACTCAAACTCATGAAACTTCTAGATATATCAATCCAACTCGTAACACGGTATGCGTGAGTTCACTTAAGACATCAATGGTGGGATGAGGAAAGCATTTATTAAGCAGAGACTCTTTCATTTTTATGTGAGGTCCTAATACTGGATTATGTTCACATACTTGAGAAACGCTTGAAAACATTTTTTTTATTTTAGGTTATAATTTGACCGGTTAATTTATTTACAACATTTTGAGTGTTTCCAAATACTTTTATTAGGAGTTATTTTGTACAAATGTAAAAAATAACTCCTAATTGGGGAAATATGTAAAAAAAACTTCTAATTGGGGAAATATGTAAAAAATAACTCATAATTGGGGAAATATGTAAAAATCTTTGAATTGGGGAAATATGTAAAAAAACTCCTAATTGGGGAAATGTGTTTAAAATAAACTCATAATAAGGGAAATATGTAAAAAAAAATACCTCTTAATTAGGGAAATATGTAAATATTAACTCCTAATTGGGAATAATCCAAATTTGTGAACAAGTATTTTGACACACTAAAACTTTTGTAGGTAAACATATTTTTTTAATTTCCAAACAAATAACGCTAGAACGCATCATTGTGCTCGAAAACTATTTAGCGAATGAATTCGCTAAATAGTTTTCTAAGCGAATTCATTCGCTAATCTTTCATTTGTGTCCACCGTCTTCCACTAATCTATATTATGTGTCCCACAAAATGTGACAATCGTAACACAACAGCTGAAAACATACCCTTACCCTTATCCTTCTCCGTCCGAATTATGTTCTCATTACCCACATTATAAGGGCTAGTTGTGATTTTCTTTGCAAATATTCGTCTTCAGTTTGATTATGAAAAAATGTATTAGAGTAGGGTTGCTATACTATAATACATCGTACCAAATTGTAATGTCGTATTTAGTGTATATAATTTTTTAGTAAAATTCATTTAAGGAATTCTAATGTCATGAATTTAAGATAACATCTTTCTATACCCGATTTTTTGTGTATTGAATATTTGTTTTTATTTTTTTTTTTAGGATATCTTCCTCGTCCTCCTAACCTTTTAATGACTCTTTTCCTTTCAAAACCATATTATTATTTCGAAGAAAAAATTAATTTTTTCCATACAAAAATAAAGAAAAATAACATTTACGTAAAATATTAGCTGAATTTAGAGAAAATTAAGTTGCGACTTATCGAATACTGGGCCTTAAGCCGCTTACCCACTTCCCTCGCGAACAAGTCGCGCTCTGCGTTCGCAGTAGGTACGCCCGCGAGCGTGCAACACTTTGCGCTCCGCATCAGATTTATGCCCAGATACCAAAGGAACAATATGGATGCAAACCTCGTATGCTCGCAGTTGTAGCAGATCGTTTCATTGCAGTTGCGCGTTGCGGTTTTAATTCACTAAAATATTGCATATTATTTTTTGACATCTCATCAAAGATGAAGAAGAATATGGAAGTCTGGGCATTTACGGGGCTTACGACCGTCATAGGCTGGTTTAAGTGATCACTTTACACATGTGTAACATTCACCAATTCTACCCATTATTGACAACCACACTACTCAAATTCTTGGAAGTTCTATTTATATGAACCAATTTAGAAACCTTGTTCATGAATCACTAAAACTTCACTAGAGACATCTATTGGTGAGATGTAAAGAAGCTTTTTACTAAGCAGAAACTCTTATATTAGTATGTGAGATCCGAATCCCGGATTATAATCACACACATGAGAAACGCCAGAAAATACCATTTTCATTTTTATTATTAAGCTTATAATTTGACCAGATAATTTATTTACAACATTTTGAGTGTGTCCAAATACTTGTTCACAAAATCTGGATTATCTCCAATTACAGGAGTTATTTTCATATTATTTTTATATTCTTCTTCATCTTTGATAAGATGTCAAAAAATAATATGAAAATAACTCCTGTAATTGGAGATAATCCAGATTTTGTGAACAAGTATTTGGACACACTCAAAATGTTGTAAAATATTGCATACGCGGTTTTGCACATCGCACGTTATATAATTTGGACAATGTATCTTGTTACGACTTCTGGATTTCTATAACGAAAACAATGTTACATAACGAATTGACTGTATTTTTTAACATTGTTGTTTTTGTCATAAGTGCATTGAATGGCATTACAAAATGTTTTAAGAGATTTTAAGAGATTTTGGAACTGTCATTCACCATGTTTATTATTATTGTAATCAAATTTAATATGCTGCAAAACTTTATCGATTATATTTCCGTAAACTTGGAGGCTTGAATGACTGAAATCAGTGGCTGGTTCAGCGTAAAGACTCTTTAAAGAAACATATTATTATTACATAGTATATGCGTATTATCGTTTGCACAAAACAATCCATTTTAGTAAAAAGCGGTTTGACACTGTAAGGGCTAAATGGAACGAGCACATTAAACATATTTTTTTTCTTCATATAATTACACCGTTTATTTGTAGCAACTTTTTCCTCATGGTATGGAACATTGCGTAGGGGTGCAAATTTTGTTCGAAATTCGAAATTTTTTAATATTATATAAGTTAAGCCTATATGTACATTCTAGTCCGCCTCCGTAGTGTAATGGTCAGCACGCTCGGCTACAGTTCTGGAGGTCCCGGGTTCGATTCCCAAGGGGGGTAAAATAAATACAAGTGATTTTTTTCACTGTAATATTTATTCTTTATTACCCTGGACTGGTACCTGAAGCGGAGGGCTGATCACCTTTCCTTCATGTGTAAACGATCAAGATAACACTGCGTTTATTTGTTGCAGTGCCCTATGCACCCTTGGGTGCGGATAAGGGTTTTTTTATTATTATATATGTACATTATTTTATCCTCCCAAATATACAAACGGTCGCCTACTGAAAACATACATACATACGTACTTACATAAATCAATTAATCTATACCACAGCCATCATTATGTTTTAATAATTTCGTAAAATTAATCAATTATGCTTAAGACTTTGTCTACAATAGAGATTCATTCATGCCACGAAGTAAAATGTTCAAGAATATTTTTGATATTTTTTAATGAATAGTTTTTTTATGTTTTGAATATTGAAAGCATTAACTTTGTGGATCATATTGATATATTATTTCAAGAAATAAAAATACTTTGTGTTCTGATCCACTCACATTTTTATTTAACCAACTAGTTTCGGCAACAACCTGTTGCCCTCTTCAGGGTTACAGTAATAAATGTTATTTCTCGAAATAATATAGTTTTAATATGTATTAATTTCCAAAATACGATTTCTTACATTTTTTATGAAAATATTTTATTTTAGTAAAAACTTCAACCTGTATAAGAAGGTTGTTGCGTTCATAAATTTCATTATCTGCAAATGTTCACAGAATTATTTATTATAATTATTTTGTAGCAGTGGTAATTTTACTGAGGTCTGTTCTTAATGTATTTAAGTAAATCCGTTGTATGTCCAAGTACTAAGTATGTGTTTTTAATGGATGTTATTATTTACAACATTTTGAGTGTGTCCAAATACTTGTTCACAAAATCTGGATTATCTCCAATTACAGGAGTTATGTTCATATTATTTTTTGACATCTCATCAAAGATGAAGAAGAATATGGAAGTCTGGGCATTTACGGGGCTTACGACCGTCATAGGCTGGTTTGAGTGATCACTTTACACACGTGTAACATTCACCAATTCTACCCATTATTGACAACCACACTACTCAAATTCTTGGAAGTTCTATATATATGTACCAATTTAGAAACCTTGTTCATAAATCACTAAAACTTCACTAGAGACATCTATTGGTGAGATGTAAAGAAGCTTTTTATTAATTAATTTTATTAATTTTTATAATCCGGGATTCGGATCTCACATACTAATATAAGAGTTTCTGCTTAATAAAAAGTTTCTTTACATCTCACCAATAGATGTCTCTAGTGAAGTTTTAGTGATTCATGAACAAGGTTTCTAAATTGGTACATATATATAGAACTTCCAAGAATTTGAGTAGTGTGGTTGTCAATAATGGGTAGAATTGGTGAATGTTACACGTGTGTAAAGTGATCACTCAAACCAGCCTATGACGGTCGTAAGCCCCGTAAATGCCCAGACTTCCATATTCTTCTTCATCTTTGATGAGATGTCAAAAAATAATAAAAAAAAATAAGATGTTATTATTAATTTATAAACTAATGCTAATGTTCTATATTTTGGTATTTATATATTTATTAAGGTGTTACATTATTCTTATGTGTTATTAACAAAATAAAATTACCAGGAATTATATTGTGTAATATTACGTACCTAATTTTAATGTGGTAATAAATACCTAATGTAATACATGCTTAAAACGTATACAACTGGACTACTTTGTATTTTATGTTTTTTTTTTTAAAAAAGGAATTTTATTTTATAAATAAGTACCTACATATATTTTTTTCAAAAAGAAAATTTATTTGTATATGTAAAATAAAATGTTAATTTGGAAAGATTTAAGAAAAAGTTATTTGGATGACAAAAAAACTTTAGTTAAGGATTTTGCTTAATAGCTAGAATACATTTTTTTGCAGTATGTTATTTTTTAATGGGCTTTCACCCTTTTAGAGTGTAAGCCAGTGTCGAGTTATTTGCAGTATGCTACACCTATATATATTGCGTTTTTTATTTATTTATTTAATGTTATGTGACATAAATGTGTGTACATTTAAAATATGCTTTTATTTGTGCAATTATTTAATTCGTGATGTACGACATCGTTCCATTGCTGACAGAGAACATAAACTAAAATCAAGATTATTTATTGGATGATACACAATTTAAAAAAATTTCGTTACTATAAGTAACTTAACAGTCTGTACCATTTTCTAGTTTTGGTCAGTAAAATAGTCTGTTTTCACTTAATGTTTTTTGACAGTCGCAATGAAATCGAAATCAATTATATTTATAGAAATAAAATTTGAGTTACAATTACAAAAATTACTTCTTATTACTTATATAAACTCTTGTATTGCACTGCGTTAAACAACTAAAGTACATAATTTAAATCATGATGAAAAATATTTGTATCATCAATAATAAACATTATTTATTTCATTAAAAATTTAGCCAGTGTAATATTACCGTGTAAATTTAGGTTTAATCGATTTCAAAGAACCTTATTTTTACATTGTTAATAAAACTCGTTTGATAATGGGGTTGATTCTCCTTTTTTCGTACAAACGTTTATATACATTGGGTGTGCTGTGTTTGAGTAAGTTCAAAGTTATGACTTGATCATCCATATTTTCTAGCTTGAATTTTAGTCGTCTGCGCTAAAATTTAGTTGCAAATTTGAACTTTTCTCCAATTGAATAGCATTTGAATTAAAAAGACGCACCATAAAAAGTACTTTCTATACGGCATATTAATAAACAGAATGTTCACCAATCTATCGAACTAACGAATTCGGTTAAAATACAACCCGTATATTTTCTATGTGAGTCAGGAGTTTAATATAAAGTGAATGATTTCAATGGCTGTTTTGTTATTTTACGTGACCGAAATCGGAAGTAACGACATTTTGAGGGTGTCATTGGATAACCTTGATTAATTCTAGACGTGTCGTTTTCCAGTCCCCCAAAATAACAAATTCGATATATCGAATCGAATGAATTGGTTTTCACCAAATAGTCAGTTGGTAAATAACATACTCGCACACATATATTCCCTATACACACATCAGGGATTACTAACTTATTAGAATTAGATTGTAGACCCTCAAAGCTAACTTACTTTACCGATTAATGAGTTTTTCTGATCATATGTTTGGCATTTGATAACAAATAGAAAGTGTCCATTTGCTTTAATTAGTTGGCCTCAAAGTATTTATTCATGTACGAGTACAACTTATTTATGAAATGCTAAATCAAAAATATTAATTTAATACTAAAATATTCGCCTAACGAATTTCTCGCTTCAACAGTCACTTTAGACCAGCGGTCGGGGAACCGGGGTAAATTACCCCAAATGGGGTAAAACTGATTTTTTGGGGTAAAAGGATAAAAAAATCTAGTTTGCTATTTTATAAACGTGTTAGTATTTTTACCAATTTAAACAATTTAGAAATCGATTAAACGCTGAAGACTATTTAAATTGCTGTTACATCAAAAAGTCCAAATTTTTAAGTAATTATATTTCTCCAAAAACTGAAAAGGAAACCTGACCGCTGCTTTAGAGTGTTAAAACTTTCTCCTCATTCTGAGCTTCAATTGGATACTTTCGTATTTGTTTATAAGTATATAAATATATATATATATATATATATATATATATATATATATATATATATATATATATATATATATATATATATATATATATATATATATATATATATATATATATATATATAAATTGCTTTGAGATAGTTTACAATAGATAACACATTTTTCTAAAACTAATTGTATCAACTTCTTACATTTACTATTATCACATGTAACAACACTTTTACCTATGCATAAAATAAACAGAAAAAATAAAACACGCTGGTATTTTTTTCCTTTACCTCCCCCCTAATCCAAGAGATTGTTTACTTAAGCAGTAATTTTCTATATTTTTTTAACATCTCAACATACATTATGAAGAATATGGGAGTAGGGATATTTACGGGGCTTACGATCATCACTGTCTGTTTTGAGTGATCACTTTACACACGTGTAACATTCACCAATTCTAATTATGATTGAAAACCAAACTACTTAAATTTTTGGATCTTATATATTTTTTAAATGGTTCATATTCGAAACATAGTGCTTGAATCACTAGAGACATCTATGGTTAGATGTAAGAAGCTATTTATTGAGCAGATAATTTTTATGGAGCATATTGTATAGATTGCTCAATCGAAAGTTTCTTTCATCTCAACATAGATGTCTCTAGTGAAATTCTAGTGATTCAAGCACTGCTTCGAATAAAAATTCTAATAATTTGAGTAGTGTGGTTGTCAATCATGGGTAGAAATGGTAAATGTTATACATGTGTAAAGTGATCACTCAAACCAGGCTATGACAAAGAAAATGGAAGTAAATGGTAAGTAGAAAAAAAAGCAATAACTCGGGTACTCGAGGTTGCATACACGCACTAAGTGTAACAACTCAACTATTCTTGGAAACACGATGACGGATAACTGTTGTAGTGCATGGAAATGGAAGGTAAATAAATGGTAAGTAGAAAAAATAGGAAATCTGAAATATTTTGGGTACTCGAGGTTGCATACACGTACTAAGTGTAACTTACCTATTCTTAGAAACACGATGACGGTTAACTGCTGTACTACATGGAAATGGTAAGTACGAAAAATACAATATCTGAAATATTTAGGGTAGGTACTCAAGGTTGCACCCACGTAAGTATAGCTAACTGCTAAGTATAACACTCCGGCAATACGATGCAGTGCCCTATGCACCATTAGGTGCGGAAAGGGTAAGAAAATATATAATGTATAAACGGCCTATCATTGACTGTACGTATATTCCATTTAACAATAATTTTCTACATGTCGACCTCGTTTACTTACACACGATATCTGTAACCCATTATAGAGCATACAATTTAAAGGTCAGGACTGATATTTATTTATTTATTTAAACATATTACATACACAAATAACATATGTATTAATTCCTGATGAGTAATTTCCATTACTCATTTTGGGACATGAGATTAAGATTAACAATAATGAAAAACAGATAAAATAGTAACCAATACGAAAACACAGGGCAAAATGGAATGAAAAGCAATAAAATAAAATATAATATAATACAAAATAAATGAGCAATAAAAGGTACAGTAAATAGACATATTAAAAAAAATATAAGGTAAGAATCACGTTTAAAGAAATAAAGAGTAAATTTATTATTAGATTAAAACCAATATTTTTAGCTTTTCCACTTTTTTATTTGACCAGCGACCGGGTTTCGTCGTTACCGACATCATCAGACCAGTCTGATGATGTCGGTAACGACGAAACCCGGTCGCTGGTCAAATAAAAAAGTGGAAAAGCTAAAAATATTGGTTTTAATCTAATAATAAATTAAAAATGCAATTCCATCACGAAGTGTCAGTGGATAATATAAATCTATTAAAGAGTAAATATAATTTAACACAAATATCTTTCCATTAAGTATTTTTTTCGTTCATTGACTGACTGGATAAAATGTTAAATGTCGCTCACTCCTTTCAAGAACGTCATAAATCAAAATACTTGATTTTTCAAAGAACGTTTTAAAGTTTAAAAATATAAAAAAATGTATTAAAAATAAATATCAAGCCACTTATTGAACTTTTTACTATGCAACAGATCTTTTTAGGTAGAGCCTGAAGTTTTTTTCTCCATTTGAAAAATATATATTATATTTCAAAAAAATTAAACATTCAAATTAAACAATCAGACCAGTCTGATGATGTCGGTAACGACGAAACCCGGTCGCTGGTCAAATAAAAAAGTGGAAAAGCTAAAAATATTGGTTTTAATCTAATAATAAATTAAAAATGCAATTCCATCACGAAGTGTCAGTGGATAATATAAATCTATTAAAGAGTAAATATAATTTAACACAAATATCTTTCCATTAAGTATTTTTTTCGTTCATTGACTGACTGGATAAAATGTTAAATGTCGCTCACTCCTTTCAAGAACGTCATAAATCAAAATACTTGATTTTTCAAAGAACGTTTTAAAGTTTAAAAATATAAAAAAATGTATTAAAAATAAATATCAAGCCACTTATTGAACTTTTTACTATGCAACAGATCTTTTTAGGTAGAGCCTGAAGTTTTTTTCTCCATTTGAAAAATATATATTATATTTCAAAAAAATTAAACATTAGGTACCTTTTCTTCGAAATGCAAAAACAACGCTTTCTGCCCTGTAGCGGGTAAATATTAAGTTAAAAATATGCCGCTTTTGCTGGGATATAGTACATTTTCTGGGCATTCCGAAAATATGCACAACTGAAAATTGACAAATTTTGATTTATGACGTTCTTGAAAGGAGTGAGCGATATGTCAAGCAGCTGGTTAATTAAGGCATAAATAAGGGATTGGGTAATATAATAAATTGTCTTTATTTGATCATCGCGTTAAGGCAGCATCAATCCGATTTTTGTTATGCCTCACGCACCACTTTTTGCATTCAAGTTCAATGAAAAAAAGCAAATGAAAAAAATTGAAAAATTAAATTCCAAGTAAAATTTTACATGGTTTTAAATAGTATTACAGAATAAACTAAAAAAAAAAACAAAGGAAGATTAACAAATAGTTAATAATTGAGTAATGTTGTATATTTCTTGAAAGGAAATTTTTCATACAATGGTAGGCGCCGAATTAAGAGCGCAAATATATATTTGTGAAAAAATATTTATAAACTAGCGTGTACCCGGCATGCGCTGCAATGCCACTAAAAAAAACTTTTTAGTTTATGGAAGCCCCTCGTCGGGAGCCTCTCGCCTTCAAATTGAATAAGTTGGACTTGAGGAGAGGCCGAAGCCAATCAGAAGCGATGAGCTTAGGTAAGTTTTTCTTACCTAAATTTGACGGTGACAATCGGCCGTATGTGTTTTTATTTATTGTAGTGCTTTTGGATACCCTATGTTTTTTTGTTTGTTTTTCTATCTGGTGCGTACACAAATAAATCAGAAGGTTTTCCAACGCGTGAGCAGACTACATACAGTTGTCCATGTGAAAAGCATGGATCTCTCACCTAAAGTTGACAATGGAAAAGCATTCATTTATTAAATATGACATTTTAAACTCCCACATGCTTACAGTTTCGTACGGAGTTTTTTTTATGGTTTAAATACTTTTCACGTATTGTCATGTGATTGTTTTAATACAGTTACCTCCGCGAGGATGTAATAAAGATATTTTGAAAGTTTCAAACATTTCCTAAGCTTAGTTTAGCAATGCATCAAGTAGGGAAGGGTGGGGCGCGTTGTGAGTTAATTACAAAAAAATATTGTTGTAAATCCTTTAATATAATCAAAGTATTAGTTTTTAAAATAAAATAAATGATTCTTTACCAACAATACTTTGGTTTTATATATTTGTCCCTAACAAAACGACTGAAAAACCAACCGACGGTAAGGGATTCACACAAAATAAAACTATGCAGGTGACACTAAATCATGTAGCGCAAATTTTAAATGGATTGTCACAACCTGCCCCCGTCACAACACGCCCCACCCTCCCCTACAAACAAACAACAGACGAGACATTTTTATAAATTTAGATTTACTAATTAACTAATCTACTCGTTGAATAAAGCAAAGTAAGAGATATTACTTACATGAATACATATGTTTCATGTCATTCAAGAGATGTGCGAGTGCACACTGTTAAATTGAATCATCTCGTGGTAAATCTGCGACAAAGAGTTACGCAGATCGAATCAGAACCGTATTCGTAATTGCCAATTATTCACGTTTTGTCCACTTACGTTATTCTTATTGCAGATGACAAAAAGCGTTCAGATTCAGTACCATCTCAACCATGGAATAGATAACTCTAAACTGTTCTCGAGAGAAAACGTCTACACTTAAAGTAGCTCATAATACATTCTCAAATAGTCCCAAAGTAAATTAATATGAAAATCAACCTTGTTAATTTGTATCGTTACGTCAAAAGCATTATTCTACCTAAAAAAGAAAAAAGGCAGATGAAAAAATGGAATTTGCTTAAATGATATAATTGTTCTCAAACTACATAAGTCATATTTCCCCTCATTAAGTTTTTTAAAGCATCCATTCAACATGGATCCGGAAACGATTGTGGAGCAAAAATATTTTGATTTACTGGACTATTTAGTATTCGGTGTGATGCTGTTTCTTTCCGCTATGATCGGTGTCTATTTCGCTTTTTTTGCCAAAGAAAAACAAAATACTACTCAGGAGTATCTCATGGGTGGAAAGAAGATGGGAATATTTCCAATATCTATGTCCTTAATCGCGAGGTAAGTCAACCAAAACACAAAAAACTTAAAACCTTTTTCATTGTAAACGTATTGCATGTTGTTTTTTTCTTCTCAGCCCTACTGTTCATTTGATAAATCAAGTCGTTTTTATTACGGACTTCGTTTTGATTTTTTGCAGCATGTGTACATATTTGAATAAATCAAATCTAATTTTCTATCGTCCTTTATACATTTGTGTATGTTTAGCGTTCTTAGATGTATGTACTACAATTCATATATTAGTTTTATTCCGGGGTTTAGCGAATGCTTATAGCTTTACTGCTATTATGTTTACTGTACTCATGTCTCTAGCGAGTGTTTTTGTTAAAAATTTTCACTCATGATTTACATGAAATTATTTTAACTTTAAACATAAAGAGGAAATCCACTCACGAGTACGCATAGGCTATAAAACTTAAAAAGTTGAAGCCCGAGTAAGGTCATGATAAGTGGTGTATCATAAGCCGTAGCTAGATTTCAGATTCACTTGGACGTTAGGCAATTAAAAAAAAGGAAAAGCTTTAAATGTTTAAAAAAAACTTGTGAAAATCAATATTATGCTATCGGAATGACTAAAGGACTTTTTTTCTATTTTTAAAATTATTTTTCATTAAACAAACATGACATAAATTCAAATACAAAAAAATATTAATAATAATAAAATATAAATACAAAAAAACCCACAAAGGCTTGGCCTGTGTGTTTTATGTTTAGGTCATAGTAAAGGGCACTGGCAATCATTATTAATAAATCTTTGTTTCTCTTAGCCATGAGGTTTTTCAAATGCAATAATCTAATCTGACCCCTCAGTGTGATGATTAGAGCATTTAGCTACCGTGTTCGGAGCCCCGGGATCGATTCCCAACCCCCCGCCCCCCCTTTGAATCAATGTTTTTGATTACCTAATATTGATACCTGGAGCGTAGGATTGATCACCTTGCGAAGGCAGACGTTTCTCGATCTCTTGATCGTTTCTTACATGAAAATGTAAGAAACAATCAAGATATCAAATCTTCAATACGATGCACCTATGCACCATAGGGTGCAGATAAGGGTTAGAAAAAGAAGAATATAATATTTAACCAATGTTTTAATATTTGTTACACATTTTTATTCATATGAATTGTAATATTTATTCATATTTTATACATCTTGGAAAATGTACAATTCAATAACTGAAGTGTGTTATTGATCATGTTTATATACATAAAATATATTGCTCATTCCTTTCAACAACGTCATATATAAAAAAAAAAAAACTTGATTTGATTGATTGTGCAACAGATCTTTTTAGGTAAAACCTGAATGTTTTTTCTACATTTGAAAAATATTTAGCATATTATAAAAAGTTATTTAATAATACCCTTTCTTCAAAATGTAAAAACAACACTTTCTGCCCTGTAGCGGGTAAATATTAAGTTTCAAATATGCCGCTTTTGCCAGAATATATTATAGTACATTTTCTGGGCATTCAGAAAACATGCACAACTAAAAAATTACGATTTTTGAATTATGAAGTTGTTGAAAGGAGTTAGAGATAAGTGCGTATTTTTTGGATGTTAATATATATAAAAAAAACTTCTTTGACAATTTCCAAAGCACACATACATATATGGTTTGTCTGTAATTATAAATTAACATACTCGTATATTGTTGATAAAATGGTAGTTTGTCACGAGCATATTGCGAAAACTGAATAATTTATTTTGTAAAGGATTTTACACAACTTCCAATTATTCTGAAGTTTGCTTTTTGATGTACAGATTTTTCATTTATTCATAAATAATACAAAAATCGTAAAATTACAATTAAATTTGAAACCCTACGAGTACAAACTCCGGAGACTTTTAAATGACATTTGCCAAGATAAAATAAATTGTCTCGGTAAGTTTTTACAGTTTTGCTTTTTGTACATGTGTAACACGAAGTTATGTACAAAATATTATAATGAAAACCGTTACACAATGAATTGCAAAAAATGAAGAAAGCCAAATAATTCCTGAAATAAAAATTATATTCTTGAAAATAAGCAGCTTTTATACGCCATTAATTTTTTCCATCTTGAAAAAACTTTTACACAGATTAAACAGAAATCATTTATTCCATTGTTTCTTAAAATAAACCTGATCAAATTTGGACGTTATTCCATGGATAATCTCTAAAATTGTCGTACACAAGTGTTTTATTTTAATATTTAAAATTGAAGGTAGTTATTTAAGAAAATTATCGAATTATAAACTAAATTAATAATAATGAAAATAATATTTTCTGGCGTTTATCATGTATGTGATTACAATCCAGGATTCGGACCCCACATATAAATATAAGAGTTTCTGCTTAGTAAAAAAAGATTACTCGTCTCACCAATAGATGTCAGCAGTGAAAATTCTAGTTATTCTTGTACAATGTTCTAAAATATCATACATATAGAACATCCTAGAATTTGAGTTGTGTGGTTGTCAATCATAGATAATATAGATAGGTAGAATTGGCGAATGTAACACGTGTATAAAATGATCGGTTGATCACGTAATAACGTGATTTGTCCGCCTCTGTGGTGTTATAGTCAGCACGCATGGCTATCGTACTAGAAGTCCCTGGTTCGATTCCTAGGGGGATCAAATAAATATAAGTAATTTTTTCACTCAACAATATTACCCTGGACGGATGGCTTATCACCTTTCCTTCATGTGTTAATGACCAAGATAACACTGCTTTTATATGATGCAGTGCCCTATGCACAATCGGGTGCGGATAAGGGTTTGAAAGTAATCACTAAAACCAACGTATGACGGTCGTAAGCCCCGTAAATGCTCAGCTTCCATGTTCTTCTTCATTTATGTCGAGATGTCAAAAAATAGATAAATAAGTAAGTCTTTGAAATAATGTCATATTCTGCTAAAGAAAGCATAGCACTAACGATGCATTAAAACCAGGTCCCGGGCGGTTGAGAGTACCATGTGTGAATAGAATAATAAGCTATTGCAAAATAGATAATAACTGACACGATCTTTAGCTAATGGATGTGTTCCGGTCATCTGTAGAGTGGCCAAATAAAGCATTGTGTTTAACGACGGCCGTGTTGTAATCTCGGGTTGCAATGCGCATGTACATATGTATGTATGTAACTTTATACAGGGTGGTACAAAATAATTCACCTTATCTAAAGATGCTATATATTTTTTTTGCAAATGGCGTGGTACGTCAATCTTTCTTCTTTCTTCTTTCTTTCTTCTCGCTCTTCTTGGGCTAGAGAATGGCCAATGTGCATACACACACACACACACATATATATATATATATATATATATATATATATATATATATATATATATATATATATATATATATATATATATATATATATATATATATATATATATATATGTGTGTGTGTGTGTATCATTATCATTTTCATATCATAATCCACATCTGTGTAAGCGCGCTTGAGGTAATATTTTACGATAATAGCGTTATGTCGCTTAATATTGCCCTGAAAAAATCCCAAAGCGATTTTATACTTGGAAGTATAATATATTGACTTGTTAAAAATGACTAACTGCATTGATGTTTATTTTCTTGCCAAGCAAAAGTGACTTAAATGGCCCTCCTGAACATTTTACGTTTTGTCAGTTGATCACTTTCTCTTACGACGACGGTATGAATTATAATTTTTATATATAATTCATAGCGTCGTATCTCTCCTTATCATTCATCGTTCACTTGCGTAATACGACTTTTAAAAACACTTTTTTTTTTGTTATGCCATTGTTAAACCGTAATTATTTTATTTTAATGACCTGATGATTTAATGATTATTCTGAAACTGAATAAAGCGAAACACTAAAAGTGATTTAAAAAAAAAAATCAAAACCATTTTTATTACATAAAATTGATATTTCAATTTCGATATTAAATCAGGAATAAGAAGTAGACTGGCAGACGAAAATACTACTTCTTGTATTATATTAATAGCTACCAGCTACGAACCCGATAGAAAAAATGTCATATACCATCCAACAACGAAAATCTTGCTAATAATGAAATTTAAAAGGTTTTATTTTTTTGATTATTTTTAATTTTATTTTATTTTGCCATTATGAATACTTTTTTTATTTTTTTTGATGCATTAATGCATCGAAAAAATGCATAAGTCTGAAGTTACACAAACATTTCATGCATTTTTATTTCCATGGCATGAGGCACGCGAAATATTATTGTATATTAACAACATTTTGAATGTGTCCAAATACTTGTTCACAAAATCTAGATTATCTCCAATTACAGGAGTTACTTTATCAAAAGTATTTGGACACACTCAAAATGTTGTTAATAATAATAATCTGGTCAAATTGTAAGCTAAATTATAAAAATGAAAATGGCATTTTCTGGCGTTTCTCATGTGTGTGATTATAATCCAGGATTCGAACCTCACATACTAATAAAAGAGTTTCCGCTCAATAAAAAGCTTCTTTTCATCTCACCAATAGATGTCTCTAGTGAAGTTCTAGTGATTCAAGAATAATGTTTCAAAGTTGGTTCACATATATAGAACTTCCAAGAATTTAAGTAGTGTGGTTGTCAATAATGGGTAGAATTGGTAAAGTGATCACTTAAACCAGCCCATGACGGTCGTCAGCCCCGTAAATGCCCAGACTCCCATATTCTTCTTCATCTTTGATGAGTTATCAAAAAATAATTATTGTTTAAATTAAAAAAAAAAATTGGCACTCATGCTAAAAAAGGTTCGTCATCCCTATCCTTTAGGCTTTAAAAAACCTTTAAAAGAAACCCTTTAAAAAACCTCCCTCAACTAAATGGCTGGGTACCATCCCTGAGTACCATCCCTGTTGGTATACTATGATTTATTATTTGTTGGTATACCTATTTAAGCTTCATTATTAATTCATACATCCCTGTTGGTATACTTATTTAAGCTTCATTATTTATTCATCCATCCCTGTTGGTATACTTATTTAAGCTATTAATTCATTGAGCTTATTAAGAACATTTTCAATTATGAGTGTGTAAATATATTGGTTTAAATACATATTACATTTGAATATGCAAAATGTTATTTTCTAGTGTTTTACTTTTGTATCTCTTTAATTTTACATTCTCAAATGAAAAACCCCACCTAAAATAAAATAAACATATTTAAGGCTGTATTTTATGCGATGTTACTGCGAACAGACTATTGTTTATTCAATAAATAAGCTACGCAAATCCATTCGAGAAATCTACGAGAATTACCATTCGCGTTAAATTTATATGAAATGATTTTAAAATGAATTTAATATTCGTAAGCGTTTAATCCGCCAACTCTGTTTAGAGGATTAATGTTGATATTAAATTTGTGTAATGGTCCCCACGCTCGGCTTTTGTACTGGAGGTGTCGTGTTCGATTTCCAAGGGAGTCAAAATAAAAAGTGATTTTTCATTATAATATTTTTTCAACATTACCCTGGACTGGGCTGATTACCTTTCCTTCATGTGTTGACGGTCAAGGTAAAACTGCGTTTTTATGATGCAGTCCCCTATGCACAATTGTATATTTATATACATTCAAACCATTGTCCGCACCCAATGGCGTATAGGGCACTGTTACATACGGACGTATTGTTATCTTGATCATTAATTGCATCTAGGCATGTCCTGCGCTTCTTGTACCAGTCCAGGGCGAAATATTAAATACATATGAGAGTGAAAATTTCTTATATATATATATATATATATATATATATATATATATATATATATATATATATATATATATATATATTATATATATATATATATATATATATATATATATATATATATATATATATATATATATATATATATATATATATATATATTGACCCTCTCGTGAATCGGACCCAGGTCCCTCATCACGGTAGACAAGCGCGCTCACTATTAAGGAAACGTAAAACGAACGTTCAATTTTAGAAAATGCGTTTATCACAAGTCCAATTTTTCATTCCTCAGTTTTTCGTAAAAATTATTTCTAATATTGCATATGAAGCATATAATGTACTCTGGCATATGTCCGTTTAGAGATATGTACAAGGATACAATTCGCAAGCAGATTTCTGCACAATATCAATGGATCGTTACCACATCAAGCGCGACGGGTTTCCTGCTTCCATGCAGGTACATGTATGGAGATTAATTTCAATCAAAGACGATGACAAACAGACTAGTTTGATGTAACGATCAATTCATAACCACAATGCTCGAAGGATGTTGCGCTTATGTGGGACATATCCCTCTCTGGCATTAAGTAATCAGTTTAATCTTCTATTCATTGTATATAGATAAATGACAGCCGTTCTCTGATGGTCCTTAAAGTTTAACTTATAATGATAACACACTATTTGTTACAATTTTCATCAAAGTTTATTTAAAATATATCATGGTTGAGACAAAATAAAGAGTTCACGCATTCGTGGAAGCGTAACAGACATAAGTAGATGAAAGACAATTGAGATGGTAAGGGCATATAGGACGCAGAGAACTCGAGCATGTCGTAAACCAGGCCAAAGAAATGGATCTTCCTCGAAAGATATCTAGAGGAAGACCAAAAAAATCATGGATGCTGCAGTGAGATAATATAATTCGAAGGCATGGCCTAGGTGACGTTGTCCATGACAGAAGGACCTTCAATTTGAGGACGAGGAGAGCTGACCCCAGCAGTCTACAAAGACTTTAAGTTGGGTGTGCCAACTTATAGTAAGATAAGCCAGGAAGAAGAAGATATCATTTTTGTCTACATACATTTTTTAAACAAGAAACAGTATTAAAAATTAAGTTACTACTCTTAATGAACATAACAGGATATTATTTATTGATATTGAATTAACTTTGTGAAATAACATGATGATTTAAATATTTACAATGATTAAAGAAAACACTTGTTTTTTACCACTTGAGTTTTATTAAAGACTATATGTTTCAGAAGTTAAACTTCCATCATTCAGGTCTGTATAATATTCAGTTATTATACAGACCTGAATGATGGAAGTTTAACTTCTGAAACATGTAGTCTTTAATAAAACTCAAGTGGTAAAAAAAAAAGTGTTTTCTTTAATCATTGTAACATGTCTTACCACAAAGTTAATGCCGAAACAATAAATAAAATATTTGAATATTTAATAAAACACTTGTTTTCGACCACTTTCAAGCACCCTTTGTGACTACTCTCAAATTTGTAGATGTAAGAACTTTTGAAATACGAGGACTTGTATTATTCAACAATAATAGGAATACCACACCAAACCATACTTTTTCCTGAAAAGGAAAACTTTTTAAATTATTTATTGTCTAAGTATTTTTTATTCCAGCTATATCTCAGGAATATCGTTGCTTGGTCTGCCAGCTGAAATGTATACTTTCGGGACACAGTACTGGATGATCATACTTTCGGAATCGTTTGTATCAGTTACAATGGCCCTGGTGTATTTACCAGTATTTTACAAATTACAAATAACGTCGAGTTACGAGGTAAGATTTGAAAATATTTTTATTTACTATTGATAATTACAGGTTACAAGGGTTTTTATTTCAATTTCAATTCGTTTTCTAGACATTTCTAATTTTACAATATTAAAATTTTTAAAGCGGTTTTTTTTTCAATAAAGAGAAAGCTCTTGTACTTGGAGAAGGACTTATGGTACACTTATTATCTATTGTTTATGTTTGTTGGTATCATTATATTTTTATCATAATTATTTTTTTTTATTTTTTTAAATTAATATATATATATATATATATATATATATATATATATATATATATATATATATATATATATATATATATATATATATATATATATATATATATATATATATATATATATATATATATATATATATATATATATATATATATATATATATATATATATATATATATATATATATATATATATATATATATATATATAATTCACAATTATTTATAATTTTATTTTTACAACTTCATTATGCTCAAAGCTACCTATGTTTTTGAGGTAATAAAGCGGTATACTGTTTATTATCATTAGTTATTCAAGATACAATCGGTAATTCAGCATAGAAGAAGAAGTGTGATGATATTGGATTAATACATATGATAGAAGTCTAGGCCTATAATATATTATTGGCTGGTTAAAGAGATAATTTTTACAGCATGAAACAGAACGACAACTACATTACTTA
Organism: Brachycentrus maculatus; assembly: GCF_059751285.1. Taxonomy (NCBI): domain Eukaryota; kingdom Metazoa; phylum Arthropoda; class Insecta; order Trichoptera; family Brachycentridae; genus Brachycentrus; species Brachycentrus maculatus. Next base: position 1,688,248 of record NW_028280783.1, read on the forward strand.
AATTTAATGTTACAACACTTAAACTTTCTCAACAACAACAAGAATACACATGTGACATCTATGCTTGTAATTAGTAATTTACCAGAAACCTTCATTAATGTGTCTATTCGGAATTTTACATACTAAAAAAACTCCTAAAAAATTTCTTTTCACAACCACTAAAATCAACTATACCAATTAAAACACAAATTAATAATACCGAAAATATTGAATAAATAATATTTTTAATGCAAAATTTTATATGCTCTTTCTCCCACCGTCTCATTAAATTACAATAAAACTTATTCTTTTAGAATTAAGAAATCCATAAATAAAAATTCACTTAAATTCTAATAAAAATGTAATAAATAATATATTATTTCAAAACTCCTAACCCTTGCTTTACATGTTTTCGTCATATTCAAACTCCACACCCTAACTTACCTCCCTTCTATCAGTACAGATAATTATTTAATCATATTAATGCTTTACGTTATATTTAAACCCGTAGATGACAACATCTGTAGCTTCCGAAATTAGTCGTAAGTACAATATAATAATACTCATGTGGTAAAAAACCAGTGTTTTATTTATAATTTTATCATGTCTTACCACAAAGTGAACGTTGAAACAGCAAATAACATAGCCCTTCCGAAAACAACATTATTTTAATCTGAATAGCACACTCGTACTTTTTTTAGTTACTTAATTTTACCTTCACCCTGACCAACCAAAATATCAACCAAATATGATAATATTAGAAATACTAGTATTGGATATAATAATTTCCCCAGTGAAGCGTTCAATATTCATTAGCTCATGGGTGGCCAACCTTTTCAGCAGCCGGGCCAGATTTTAGAAATGACATTTTACACCGGGCCGTAAAACCAAATTTCTCCTTTTATTCAAAGCAAACATATATAAATATATATATATATATATATATATATATATATATATATATATATATATATATATATATATATATATATATATATATATATATATATATATATATATATATAAATATATATATATATACATAAATATTTTATTTTTATTTTTTTGAAGATACAACGAAAATGAGAATCAAACAAATTTATTAAATTAGAGTTAGGCAATACAAAAATTATCAGCTTTACTACTTGACGCCATTACATGGGTCTTGAAATTGTCACGATAGTGACATACTTCCATATATGGGATGTGATACGAACTACGCACGGTGAAATGTTCTTTTGGTGGTTTTATGCACACTTAAAAAATATGTGAAATGCTCCACGGGCCGCAAATATACACTCGGCGGGCCGAGGGTTGGCCACCCTTGCATTAGCTAGTATTGACGAGTTTAGTCAAAACTTTCAATGCAGGGGGTGGGATTTATGAAGCACATAGTAACATTGTTACAGTCAACCATCAACGGTTACGGCAGACTGTGTAGTGACCGCATGAGGGTGAGTGCATTCTGGTTCAGCTGATAAATAACAGGATGAAAACACGATGGACGAAAATCGTGATGTTATGTAAATTTCACATCATTTATAACATTTCCAATAATTCTAGTCTAAACAAGTAGTGAATCCTCTAACCGTTGTAGTTAAAAGTCTTAATTATATACAATGAAAATTTGTTCATTATTTTTTCTAAACTGAAAATAAAAAGTAATGATAATTTTTTGTAAATTCACATGAGAATTCAAAAAGAATAGATGATTTAAATTAAATAATTTTACAAATAGTACCGTAGAACGGGCTACTTGAACTTTGATGTGTTACTTGAGCCCAACTCAAAAATTATGATTTAATCCTGTATTTGGTCTACAATAATGAACGTATCGTGACAATATGTGTCACCTGTCGGGGAAACAATGAATCATGTCGATACATTCATTATTGTAGACCAAATACAGATTTTTTTTTGTACTGGGCTCAAGTAACACATAAAGTTCTACGGTATATAATAAGTTCTGTGAGAAAATCATTATTTCTTTACGTAAAATCCCACTGAGGATACTTTTAAAATTTTTACACACACGGTGTTCAGTGTTCAGAGGTCAATTAGTGTAAGTACGATGTTTGAATGGATTTATGACAGCTAATGCATTTTCCATTGCAGTAAGTTTCCAATTATACAGCTAACGTGGTATACGTTAAACTTAGAAAATGATAAGAGTAAGAGTAAATTATATTATTGACATTATTCGCATATTTGCAAAGTTATCTGCCAACGGCGTTTTCTTTAGAGCGAATTGATCTTCGATCTCATAAAATGAGGGAAAATGAACAAATTTAATGAAAATAGACTTTTCAAAATAAGATTGGAAGATACAAGAAAAAGAGATGTAAATAAAATAAGTTTGTTGCATATAAGATAGTGGAGTTATTAGAAATATCTTCTAAAAATATGATTTTATCAAGGAACGCTTATACTCGTATATTACTTTACACAAGCTTGTACTTGTATATGAGTATACAACCTCAAACGCTCTAACTATGGTTGCTATTTTCTTTTTCCTTTACCTAAACTCATTCTCCATTTCCTTGACTAGAGATAATAAAGTTTCTTCCCTTGCCTGCATCATCTGTATCCCATAAAATACTATAGTATGTATTCCAAGCACAAGAGCTCAGTCTCTTTTTTGGAAAGAACTGCCTTATTAATTTTAAGATTCTAAATGTTTAGAAAATTAATTTAAATTGTAAAAAACATTGTAACCTTATTAAATAAATTTAAAAAAAAAAAGCTGGACAACTGACACCTTAGCGCTTCCCACGTGGTCCATACATTCATATCGTGGTGTATCCCTATTTTCAAGTAATTTGTCTTGGACTTGAGCTTTGATCTTTCCGTTTTCCCCCTTTCCTTCCTCCCGTCCCTCTTCCAGGTATTTATATTAAATCACAAATATGAAATTTTGTAACTGGAATGATACAAGTACCTGTTTTTATTACTTTATAGTTATTGTTCATGTATTTATGTAACTGTTCTGTAAATTTATGAAATAAAATGATGTATAAAAAATAAAAATTAAATAAAACTTTACTGAAATCACATGCCCCAAATAAACCTATTTTTTTCAACGATTTCAAACATGACCCTTGTTTTCATGGAATTGGTAATCAAGTTGACCCAATAAAAAGTTAAGTTTATAAAACAAAACAACTTTGTTTTAACCACTTTTTATTGGTACAATTATCCAACCGGTTTCGATAAGAATCTTGTCATCATCAGGGTTTATGTACTAAATTCTAAAACATTGAAATACTCTTAGTTAATTACCCTTCCCTTACCAAAAACGGAAAGGAAGGGTGATTTCAATGTTTAACAAACAAAGTTGTTTTATTTTATAAAGTTTATAAAATGTGCCAAAGTATCTGCGAAAAGCATTCAAGAAAATTTATTAATTAGTTATTAAAAATAATAAATTTATAGGATCCTATTCCACTCATCTGATATTTGTGAATAATTGCAAATTTGACCTTTATAATTCTAACCGCATATTTGAAATTTTTACAAACATCTCCGTTTCCCAATCCTCAAAGAGAAATTTTACTGGGTATTTCTCAATGTAAAGTATTCGTCATTTTAGTTTGTACTGTCATTTCAAAGACATTAAAGAAAATTTTACAATTTGAAGCACTGTTGTTAATGTACCGACCTACTATAAAGTACCTATCTTTTTCGAGGAATAAATTTCTATTTTTACGGTATATTAAGACAGGGTTCTTTGTGTATGATATAATTCGGAAAATAATATGTAATTTTTGTTGTTCGTTCAAAAACATATGTAGTGTTCACTTGTTCAAAAATATACCGCTCTCTTTTTAACGTAATTAGTTATGGCCTTGTCCGCCTCAGTAGTGTAATGGTCAGCAGCTACCGTTCTGGAGGTCCCAGGTTCGATTACCAGGGGGGGTCAATTAAATATAAGTGATTTTTTCACAGTAATATTTATTCAATATTACCCTGGACTGGTAACTGAAGTGGAGGGCCTCATCACCTTTCCTTCATGTGTAAACGATCGAGATAACACTGCGTTTATATGAAGCAGTGCCCTATGTACCATTGGGGTGCGGATAAGGGTATTATATTTAGTTATGGCTGAAAACGTACTTATTAACGGGTGGAAAGCGTGCTAATTTCTATAAGAAATTTGTGCTTTCAATATTTTTATTAAAAACCTCTACAGATTGATTTGAACTCGACAATTTTCGTATTAAGTTCTGTAAAATGTATGTTCGTATCCTTTCCAGTACCTTCGACTAAGGTTCAACCAACCAGTTCGAGTCCTTGGGTCTGTGATATTCGTCATTAAAATGATGTTATACATCCCCATGGTAATCTATGTTCCAGCACTGGCATTTAGTCAAGGTAGGCACTCAACTATTTTTTAATCATTGGAATATATTTAATTTCTTTATTTAAAAAGTCGTCACATTTTCATATATACTCGTATATATCGCTCACTCCTTTCAAGAACGTCATAAATCAAAAATCGACAATTTTAAGTTGTGCATACTTTCGGAATATCCAGAAAATGTACTATATTCCAGCAAAAGCGGCATATTTTTAACTTAATATTTTCCCGCTACAGGGCAGAAAGTGTTGTTTTTGTATTTTGAAGAAAATGTATTGTTTAACTATTTTTTAAATATACTTAATATTTTTCAAATGGAGAAAAAACCTTCAGGTTTTACCTAAAAAAATCTATTGCACAGTAAAAAGTTCAATAAGTGGCTTGATATTTGTTTGTAATACATTGTATTATATTTTTAAACTTTAAAAACGTTCTCCTGAAAAATCAAGTTTTTTTATTTACGACGTTCTTGAAAGGAGTGAGCGATATATATATATATATATATATATATATATATATATATATATATATATATATATATATATATATATATATATATATATATATATATATATATATATATATATATATATAAATGTATATTTTTACCATCTTTTATAAACAAATCGTAGACTGACTTAAATAAAGTAAAGCATAGTTTTTAAAGTAGTACGTGTATAGTAAACCACATTTTTGTGCGATATCAGTTTTTGCTACACTGTCTTATTTTTCTGTGTCGTCATTTTAAGGCAAATGGCGTTTAATCCCCTGAAAATAAAATATACAGACGATGCCTACAAGTGAAATTGGGAAAAATATCAGAAATAATAACAAAGAAACGTACTCATATTTTATGTTTTTAAAAAAAATAATCGTGTACCCGTATTTTGTGAAAAGAACAGCAAAAAACGCCGAGCTGCTAAATATAGACAGCACGCCCAGTGAAAACCTTGTATTCTCTCCGACCCTGGCGTTACCATGCCAATATCCCCATCCAAAACGAGTAGCTCAATATTTGAGGGATTCTCGCATAAAAAGCGACAAGTAAATTTAGTATCACTAAATCAGTATATAGGGTGATACAACCAATTGAGGGCAATAAAGATATTTGATTAAGTATTGTTGTTGATTTTTACACGAAGGGTTTTATTTTATTTTAAATAATCATTTAGTCAAGTTATTGTCAAGGTTATTAAATATCCTTTAAGTCATTTTAATTTACTCTTGGTGGTTTAAGAATTGATGTTGGATAGAATGGAACAATTAAAAATAATAATAATAAAAATACATTAGAATAAAAAAAATAATATATATATATATATATATATATATATATATATATATATATATATATATATATATATATATATATATATATATATATATATATATATATCGTAGTCATACAGGAGAAAGTGACCAAGTGCATTGTTTTACAAAAACGTGATCATTGACTATTTGATATCTTACTAGCTTAACATTGCCCTGAAAAAATCCCAAAGGATTTTAAACTTGTTTGTATAATATATTGACTTGTTAAAAATGACTAACTTCATTGGTGTTTATTTTCTTGCCAAGCAAAAGTGACTTAAATGGCCCTCCTGAGCATTTTACGTTTTGGTAGTTGGTCACTTTCTCCTGTACGACTACGATATATATATATATATATATATATATATATATATATATATATATATATATATATATATATATATATATATATATATATATATATATATATATATATTAATATTTTTATATATATTTATATATATATATATATATATATATATATATATATATATATATATATATATATAAATACTTTTTTTATTTAGAATTTAAAATTTATATCTGGTTGATATTATGTAATATATTGATATTATGTATTTATACAAGCTATTTCATTAAAAATCTTCAATCGATTTAAAGGCTCACAAAAAATCTTCAATCGATTTTAAAAAAATCTCACTGAAATACAAAGTTATCCAGATTATAATATTCTTTTTTCTTCTTTTTTGTAGTGACCGGAATCAACCTACATTTAATATCACCAATTGTCTGCTTAGTATGCATCTTTTACACAACTCTGGTAATATTTTTTAACAATTTTAACAATTATATGATTGAACATAAGTTTATTCACAAGGAAATTAATATAATCATACTTGGGTTGAACATATTTGGAAATGTATATGTGGTATTTTGAATTTCAAAAGCATTATTAACTTTGTGATATGGTCATGTAACACTCTCCTTAGAATTCGTCATTCGCTTTGTGTAACACCACTGAAACATTTTATTTCTTGTTAAATAGAGTTTTTCCGTTTTACCAATTGAGCGATAAATGAAAGGAATATTTTTTATTATATACTTTATTTAAATGTAAAGCTGCACAATTCCAAAACAAATAAAATAAAATAAATAAAAAAACTAAAAAATATAAATTTCAGGAACGATTTTTTACATGATGGTTTTTTAATCGTTTTGGAGGTTCTAGGGAGGTTTGAAAGCCGTAGTTTGGACAGACACTCTTCAAACTATATTAATGTTTGGTGGCGTTATATTTGTAATGGTGTATGGTACCATTAAAGTGGGAGGATTGGAAACGGTCATTGAAAGGACCACTCTTGGTGATCGTTTTGAACTTTTCAAGTAATTATAATTTATTTTTATTTATACGATTAAACAATCTGTCTAATTTACTACAATTTGACTGTGACCTAAACTTGTTCACAAATCTGGATTATCTCCAATTATGATACAGTTTGTACCCTCGAATTTCCGATGGAAGCACATAATTCTACAAACGATATTATTCGACGTGGAAGGGTTGAGAGTAATATTCTTAAACTATAATAGTATAACTCTATATTCTTCTTCATCTTTGTTGAAATGTCAAGATGACAGACGTCGTGGTGTAGTGGGTTCGATTCCCACCAATTGCAAAATAAATTCAAGAAAAATTTATTTTCAATGGATCTGGGTGTTTGTGATGTATTTTTCACATTAACCTTCCTCTCCTACCTATAAAAAAGCCTCTAAAAATAGAGGCTTTACGGGTTATTCCTTAAAAAAAAACAAAAAAATTTCAAAATTTAATCCGTCCAATAGTAATGTAATTTGTATTTTTGTAGCTTTGATGTGAATCCATTCATCAGACATACATTTTGGACGACAACAATCGGTAATTACTTTGGGTGGCTGGCCTCCTGTTCAGTCAATCAGGCGATGGTACAAAGATGTTTATCTATGCCCACGCTCAGAACAGCAAACATGTAAGAGTCGCTTTAGAAGAAGTGTGGTGGTCTTCACCGAAATGTTACATTACCATTTTAAATGATCTTAAGTAATCAGGAATAATAGCTTGTAAAATTGTTACGTTTTGGTGAGATTTCATGATTTCATATTGGTTTAACATAGGATCGGTCACGTTTTGTCGCAACTTTTATTAAGATTTCATTAAAATACAGTAAACAGAACAGATTTGCATTTAAAGGATTTGTTTGTGTTATATTGGAAATGTAACTTTTTGGTGAGGATCTCCCACAAGTATTTTAATTTCAAAGATCTAGTATTACTTAAACGTATTTTTGCGCAGCTGCGGTTGATACCATACAATATATGGCTCACGAATATATCAAAAATAATATTTTAGAAACGAGTTACTTATTTTAAAAATAAATTGGAATCACTATTGTAGTCCAATACCCACGTAAGATAAAACGTTTGCAATCCCTAATCATTTCAAGAGTCTACTATTATCCTGTTTAAGGGTAAGTAAGGACTCTGGCTGAAATTTTTATTAACCTTGAAATGTTATTATATATATTATTCGTCGATATGATGTTTTGGATAATCAACCACTGATTTTTTAGAGTGATCAGGATATTAAAATATCTTAAAAAGATACACTAATCCATGATCAAGAGACAAGATATAAAGCGACATTTTATTAAAATAAAGAAATGACGCAATTGTACCTTTACATATATGGAATATATTATATTTTTGACGCTGAAATCATTGATAAACTACAGAAGTACATAATCAAAGAATATTTTATTGTAGTTATTTATTAAAAAAAATAAACAAACATAAATAATTGGCCGATATGTGGACACGTTGTATAAGACCGTGAGCACGATGTGTGTATGTGTGTAGAACCTTTGTAGATGTATCTTGTCCTTGAAGGGATAACCCACCCTATTTGAATTCAGATAATATTTTTCTGAGCCTAAAAATATATTCACATGTTAGGGAGGTAGATCACGTGTTTGAAATATTAATTTATTTTTAACCTTCTTGTACAATGGTATGCAAAAAAGAAGGGATTTTGATACTAAACAAAATGTTTATACAATGTTTGTACCTTCAAAATAAAACATTTTGAGTGTGTCCAAATACTTGTTCACAATCTGGATTTTCTCCAATTAGGAGTTATTTTGATATTATTTTTTGACATTTCAACATGGATATGTCAAAAAATAATGTAAAAGAAGAAGAATATGGACATGGATATAATAAAAGATTTTCTGCTCAGTAAAAAGCTTCTTTTCATCTCTCCAAAAGATGTACTAAGCAAAAATCTAGTGATTCAAGAACAATGTTTCCAAAGTGAATCATACATAAATATAGAACTTCTAATAATTTGAGTAGTGTAGTTGTCCATCATGGGTAGAATTGATGAACGTTTTACACGTGTGTAAAGTGAACGCTTAATCCAGCCTATGACCGTCGTAAGCCCCGTAAATGCCCAGACTTCCATATCCTTCTTCATCTAGGTTGAGATGCCAGAAAAAAGCATGCTTGAATAACTGGACGAATAGTGATTTCTTTAATTTGAACGTAATGTAAGATAAATTATCGTAACATTTATTAAAATGTGGAATTGTTTAATTGGCTTTATTTTTATTAATGTAACTATTTTTTTAATAGATTTAATGTTTTTTATTGTTAATGTAACTATTTTTTTAATATATACTTTAAAAAAATCATATTAATGTTACAATTAATAATAATAATGTTAAAAAATATTAAAAGATAATAATAATTTCATGAAACTCAGCATCAATGACGATGAGAAGTTGAAAAGGATCCACAAGTAAGGGTTGATGTGATATAATATAATAAAACCCTTATCCGCACCCCAATGGTGCATAGGGCACTGCGTTATATAAACGCAGTGTTATCTTGATCGTTTACACATGAAGGAAAGGTGATCAGCCCTCCGCTTCAGGTACCAGCCCAGAGTAATATTGAATATATGTAACAGTGAAAAAAATTCCATATTTATTTTACCCCCCTTGGGAATCGAACCCGGGACCTCCAGAACGGTAGCCGAGCGTGCTGACCATTACACTACGGAGGCGGACAGGCAAATATGATGTGATAGGCAAATAAAATTGTTTCAGCTTGAGCTTTGTTGACGGTTCAGAAAGCATTATTACCTATGGAAGGTTTGAGGTGGCCTACATTTAGCGATGTGTTGTTTTAGGGCACGGGTGCCCAGCCCGCGGCCCGTGACGCCCTTTACGTGCGGCCTGCGGTCATGTATGAAGAATATATTTTTAAATCAGTGATATATTTGTAATACACGGTTTGATACATCAACAAAATTTATGCCCTCAAGTATTATCTATGAGCTAGCTATAAAAGTTAGTTATAAAAGCACTGAACACTATCCGTTCGATCGCTCTTCAGCATTGCCAATTTAAAGAAATTTGGGTTGGCAATCCCTATTTTAGGGTGATGAAGGCAACTCTACGGGTAAACAGTAATTTTTGTGTTATGGTAATAGTGTGATTTTTGCAGAACGATCGGTATTCTTGCCGTGGGAATCGCTTCTATAGTTTCAATGTGCTGCTACACCGGGCTCGTTATCTACGCCACATTCCACGACTGCGATCCACTGAAGAACGGGGCGATTAGCAAAAGCGACCAACTTCTCCCTTACTTCGTGATGGAAATAGCTGGAACAATACCGGGGCTACCTGGAATATTCGTGAGTGGCGTTTTCAGTGCGGCTCTCAGGTATCTTATTGTATAATTTATTAATATTTATCTTTATTACTTTTGACATCTCATCAAAGATGAAGAAGAATATGGAAGTCTGGGCATTTACGGGGCTGACGACCGTCATAGGCTGGTTTAAGTGATCACTTTACACACGTGTAACATTCACCAATTCTACCCATTATTGACAACCACACTACTTAAATTCTTGGAAGCTCTATATATATAAACCAATTTAGAAACCTTGTTCTTGAATCACTAGAACTTCACTAGAGACATCAATTGGTGAGATGTAAAGAAGCTTTTTATTAAGCAGAAACTCTTATATTAGTATGTGAGGTCCGAATCCTGGATTATAATTACACACATGAGAAATTTGTGAATTATTTGTGAACGAGTATTTGGACACACTCAAAATGTAAATATTTATCTAATTAAAAATATGATTTAAAGGAAATTTTTCATTGTAATTAAAATAATTTACAATTTATATTTGAAGCGTTAACTTTGAAATACCGGAAGGAATCGAAAAACTATTTAATGACTTTTTATTTACAACATTTTAAGTGTGTCCAAATACTTGTTCACAAACCTGGTTAATTAACTGGTCAAATTATAAGCTAAAATAATACAAATGAAAATAAAATTTTCTGGCATTTCTCATGTGTGTGATTATAATCCAGGATTTGGACCTCACATACTAATATAAGAGTTTCTGCTCAGTAAAAAGCTTCTTTTAAAACATCTCACCAATAGATCGGCTGTCCAAATTTAAAACACAGTAAAGGACATTTTTTTGTAGTAGGTTTTTTTTGCATTTTTGGACTAAGTAGAGTCTACTTAGTCCATAAATGCAAAAAAAAACCTACCACAAAAAAATGTCCCTTACTGTGTTTTAAATTTGGACAGCCGAGATGTCTCTAGTGAAGTTCTATTGATTCAAGAACAATGTTTCTAAATTGGTTCATTTATATAGAACTTTCAAGAATTTGAGTAGTGTGGTTATCAATAATGGGTAGAATTGGTGAACGCAACACGTGTGTAAAGTGATAACTTAAACCAGCCTTTGACGGTTGTCAGCCCCGTAAATGCCCAGACTTCCATATTCTTCTTCATCTTTGATGAGATGTCAAAAATAAGACTTTATTATTATTATTATAAAATATAATGTGAATTCCAAAGGTTATAATGACTTCTAATCCTATTTTCCCACCATTTGCCAATAATCCCTGAAATTGGCATTGACAAAAGAACGGCTCAGTTTTTATCAGTAATACACATTTTTGTTTATTTGAAATTTAAAAAAAATGGCAATACACATCAATAATCCCGCATCCCCTGACGTACACCCCTCGCTTCCTTCACATCCATACATATATATATTTTGACCCCACCAGATTTTAGGTTCTGATTGATCTGATCGTCCCAAGTCTTTTTCGGCCGTCCTCGTTCTGTTCTCCTACCCACATCCGCCACATTTATTTTCTTAGTTATTCTCTCGTTATCCATTGTTCATACGACCTTAAAGATCTCTTCTCAATATTTTCAATAATCCCTTGTTTAACCTTACATTCCTATCTTATATCTTCGTTATAAATTATGTCATACAATGATCTTCCACACATTCGTTCAGATGAATGTGTGGAAAATCATTGTATAAGCACATTTCAACGGCGTTCACTCTTTCAATTTATATTTATATTTTTATGAAACGTTTTAATTAAAAACATTTTTTCTAGTTCGATGTCGACGGGGCTAAATTCTTTGACAGGAGTTATATTCGAAGACCTCATTAGACCTTTACACAAGAAGCCTATTTCGGAAGGAGTGGCATCATTTACAATGAAAATTATTGTCATCGTAATAGGTATTTAAAATTTTATATTGTTATATGTTAGAAAAAATAAAAACATAAACAAGCAAAAAAAAATCTACAGGGCTCCCCCCAAATTCGTTCATTGAAAATTGGACCAAGAAATTCAACTCATAAAATTATCAAATCGAGTAAGTCCTAATTACGACATCTACCCCCATTTTTATACTTAATATTATGAGAAAATAATTTGAATACTAATCGACAATATATGTTATTTTCTAATATGATGGAAGTCGAACCGAAGAAATAAGGAAACAAATTTATTATTTTCAATATTCAATGTCCCAAAGGAAGCAACCATTTTCAAAAAAACATCCATTCTCCAACTACGTAAGGGTGAAAAATACTTAAATCTAAAGAAAAGTTCATCTTCGAGATACCAATATGACTTCAAAGTACCAAAATGCAATACCAAACAATTTCTCAACAGAACTTTAAATATTTGGGAACCAAGTATTTAAACTTCAATAACCTTCCTACAGATATAAAAAAATTGAAGGCATTTAAATGCTGAAAAATAATTTTAATGAATTATACACATATAAATCTAAAAAAGAAAAAAAAACACATAAAAAATAACTATAACAAAATTAAATGGTATTAGTAACAAACATAAAGAATAAATAATAAGCGTAAGTCCCTCTCTAAGCACAAGAGCTTACTCTCTTTATTTGAGAGAACTGCGTTACTGATTTTAAGATTGTTAATGTAGAAATGTCTAGAAAATTATTCAAAACATAAAAATTAACTTTTGTAACCATATTAAATAATTAAAAAAATTATAGTAATAAAAAATATTTTTGTTTGGTCTCGTTAATTAAAATCTTTTTGTCGATAATTTTGTTTTTAAGTACTTTAACGTAATAGAAACATGTTTAACATATATTTAAAAGACAAGTACAGAAAGAGTGCGAACCTTAAGATAACGAGTTAAGCAAATAAAGTACAAAACAGCTTTAAAAAAGTGCTTGGGAAAGCGAAATTTTTTTAGCCACGTAGATAATACAAATTTCCAACGACCCCAAAGTTACATTTTTCTCTTACAGTTTGAATTAATAGAAATTGAAGAAATATTTCATTTAATTAAGAAAGTTTTTCCTTATTAAATTCCACATAACCATTTTCTAATTCTATAACAATAAAGTCATCAACAAATGTAAACATAACAATCCATAAAATCAATTGTTATTACTACATAAAAAAATTCACTTCTAACGAGCAATCCATTTTTATTTTAAAGTTTATACACATTTTAGTATTGTGGTCACTAACAAGTGGATAAACAAATAAATAACGAAACATTTGGGAGTTCAATCCCTCGTATCGGATGTTTTTGTAAATTAGTACCACTTAATGGGATCAATCCCGAAAATTCCCAGTTCCAATTAGCCACTGATTTGCTACGAGGCGCGTGCAGTCTAATTATAAATGATCAAAGGCAAAATATCATCGAAGTTGAAAAAGTACTTTCACCATTGAATTTTTTATATTAAAATTATAAAAATCAGAATTCAATCTCATTTTTTCTCAACCTTTTATCTTCTTCATATTTTAGATTTTATATAGGAATTTTCTAAATTCGGATTGGTAACGTGGTCATTTGACGTATTTGATTGTTCTTTATTTCAACATTTTGAGTGTGTCCACTTATATACATACTTGTTCACAAAATCTGGATTATCTCCAATTACAGGAGTTATTTTCATATTATTTTTTGACATCTCATCAAAGATCAAGAAGAATATGGAAGTCTGGGCATTTAAGGGGCTGACGACCGTCATAGGCTGGTTTAAGTTACACGTGTGTAAAATGATCACTTAAACCAGCCCATGACGGTCGTCAGTCCCGTAAATGCCCAGACTTCAATATTCTTCTTCAGAGATGTCAAAAAAAAAAAGTTCTTTATTTCCTTTAAATCATCTTTGGGTTCTTTTGCCGTAAAGTACATATACCGATTTAATTCGTCAATAATTAATTTTTAATTCAATGCACAAATTAAGAATGAAATATTAATAAATACGTGTATACCACCAAGAATTCAAAGTATTGACATTTACTTAGCTAATGAGTGAATGTCTTCCTTCCCCTGCATATTTGAATATATTATAATTATTATCATAATACTGAATGATCACGAACTATGGCGATCCACAATATTAATATTTCTTAAAAATTAATTAAAAATTAAAAATTCTCTTCTCCTTTGCGGTGCCTGCTACTGAGTTAACTTAATCAGTCCATCGAGTGGGATCTTCCTCTCCCTCTCTTCCCCTCCAGGATCACAACCAGTCATTCCAGGTTATCCTCATTGAACTGGAAAATCCATCGTGTACAAACATTGGCCAGATTCAAGCCACCCAAGTGTAGTCCCTGGCGAATGGACTCGTTGGTGCGTCTAGCTGTCCATGCAATTCGGATCATGCGCCTCCAACACCACATCTCGAAATCGTCAATTTTTATTCTTTCTGCTGCTTTTATGATCCATGTTTCAGCAGCATAGAGAAAAAGGGAGTGGACCAAACTCCTGACAAGCTTTATCTTAGTGTTGTTACTCACACCCCGGTCTTTCCGGATTTTGTCTATCTTAGATATGGCACTTTTGGCGATGGCGATACGATGTCTGATCTCTCTTTTGCAAGTTCCTTCATTGCTGCTTTGAAATCCAAGGAATAAAAAACTCATTTATTATCTCTAAACCTAAATCTAAAACATGCAAATTGCAGCTAACAAATATATGCTACTTTTTAGAGGAATTTATATTTAATATACATCACTAACAAATGTTATGTTTTTCATAAAACCCATAAATTAAAATACTAAATTCTCTACATTTTTTTAAAATGATTTTTTAATATACCTCATTCGCAAGATTATAATCATAGAACATAATCAAATTGATTCCTTGAGAAGTAGATACGATGTTGTTCGTAGCGCGTGCTGAAAACCTAAGACGTGTTGGTAACTACCCCTTTACGATGAGCAGTGCTAGGGGGTAAAATCTCAAATTAAACACGTTTGCTCTTCAATGTGAGAGAGGTCATAGGGGTGTAATGAATAGAAACGTAAGTATTAAATTATTGTTTTTCACATTATTTGAAGCGTGTGTTTTTAATTGCTACTATTCTCTTTACCCTATCCTACAGTACCTAATAATTTAAATCTATTTAATTTTTCATATAGCATTAATATCGTTTACCTATAGGCCCTAAACCATCAAATATGTACATTTGTAAATTCCACTCCTGGATAGAAAATTCTGTATGGTAAATCTGATCCCTTCGCCCACATAGTATAATCCTGATCGACCTATCACAATCTCGAATGGACCAAAAGCTTTATTTTGTTTATCAACATTACATGATATATATACAATATATAAGTACTTATGCTGGGATTTCGAACAATTGTGTTTTTTTTTAAATCAAAAGTGTATTCAGCATCAACATAATCTAGTGGCAAAAACCGCATAAACTTTTTATTTGACCTATTATATTTTTTCTATGCAGGTATAATCTGCGTTGGCTTGGTTTTTCTGGTCGAGAAAATGGGTGCTTTGATACAGGCTGGCAAGAGTTTGGCGGGAATCACGGCAGGAAGTTTGCTGGGGCTCTTTTCCTTAGGGATGTTTTTCCCCTGGGCTAATTCAACGGTAAAAATATTTTTACATTTATACACACATACAGACACACATATTTATTTTAATAAATATATTTATTTATATATTCATATGTATATATATATATATATATATATATATATATATATATATATATATATATATATATATATATATATATATATATATATATATATATATGTATATTTATATATATATTTATATATATATAACTATATATATATATATATAAATAAATATTTACATGTAATATTACGTACATACAATAAACTTCAGAAATAAACACCAAAGTAGTTTTTTTTTATAAGATTCTTATCAGTTTTAATTTATTCTACGAATGTTTTGTAGTCAAATTTATTATCAGATATTGATACATTTTCAATTCAATTTTCTTTTGTGGTTGTTTTACAATACGTTTAACAAAAATTATTATTTTATGTTTTTCTGGATAGTAAATACATATATTTTGATGTCATGGGACATGTTTATATGGTTTTATTGGAAGGAATTATTAATCAGAACATGTGAACAATTGTAGTACGAACACGAAGACATATTAATCATAAAGGCGTGAATTTACGAGCGACTTTGTTAAAGGGATGTCGAGGAGTGTCATTTGCAAGCTCTAATTATAAAATTCGATCGACTTTTGACTGACTCGAATATGTTACTTCGAGTCTTGTATAAGTGTTTCACAAATTGAAGTCGTTCATGCTTCCAGTGCTTCATTAATTCTCAGCAAAATTTAGTAACAATTTTATTTTATTAAGGAGTTGATTACTTTTATACTTTCGATGAGGTCTCCTTATATCCGTCAACATGAAATTTAGTGAAGAATTTAAAAAACACTTTTTTAAATATTTTTAGCTGGCAATAAAAGCGTAACTACAGAGTTATAAATACTGTCAGACCGTCTCCAAGTAAAAGATCTAGTCTATTGTGCTTGGAGAGATACAGGGTTAGCAAAAATATTTATTTGTTAGAAGTTTGTAATATAATATATATTTGTCCACCTTCGTAGTATAATCGTCAGCAAGCTCAGCTACCGTTCTGGAAATCCCGGGTTCAATTTCCAGGGGGGGGGGTTAAATAAATATAATTGTTTTTTTTTCACTATAATGTTTATTTAGTATTACCCTAGACTGGTACCTTAAGCGGAGGGCCGATCACCTTTCCTTCATGTGTCAACGATCAAGATAACACTGCGTTTGTATTGTGCAGTGCCCTTTGCACCATTAGAGTACGGATAAAGGATAAGGGGTTTTAATAAAAACAATAATTGAAAAAAGTAATACTGTTTTAATTTTCAAATATCAAAATATGAAAATATCGTGTCCGGAACATTACAGTCCTTATTAAAATATAAGAATTCATATAGGACCAATTTAAAATCAATCTCAATTATTCAAAAAAATATTGCAATAATAATTCTTAAAAAGCCCAGAACTTACCTCTCAAAATTAGTATTTGAAGAACTTAATGTACCAACAATTGAATAAATTTTTAATAAAGCCTCTATCTTACAAACCTTTAAAGAAAAAACAACAGAAGTGCAAAATTCACGTAACTCTATTTTTTTTAATAATTTTGCATAGATGTTTCGACTCCTAACCTAAGTATACAAAATAATAAAAATTATGATCCTTTTCCAAATATTTTAAACTGCAACTTAAGAAAACATTTTTTTAATCTTTTACTGATAGGTTAACAAATAAATGAACAATCCATCTTTTTTAGGCACATCATACATTGCAAACATCTATTACCATATCTGAACAATATTATCATGAAACTATGCACTCCGTTTGATTGATTTTCAAATGCAACGATTGCGAGGTATACCTTTAAAGAGGGTTGTTTACTTCATGAACACTTAGATAATGAAATAGGAAACGTATTTGAACTGTACTCCGAGAATTATTCAAAATAATATAAAGAAAACATATCGCTCACTCCTTTCAAGAACGTCATAAATCAAAAATCGTCAATTTTTAGTTGTGCATGTTTTCGGAGTGCCCAGAAAATGTACTATATCCCAGCAAAAGCGGCATATTTTTGACATAATATTTACCCGCTACAGGGCAGAAAGTGTTGTTTTTGCATTTTGAAGAAAAGGTATTTTTTTAATATTTTTTTTTAAATATACTAAATATTTTTCAATTGGAGAAAAAACCTTCAGGTTTTACCTAAAAAGATCTGTTACACAGTAAAAAGTTCAGTAAGTGGCTTGATATTTATTTTTATTACATTGTATTATATTTCAAAACTTTAAAAACTTCTACTGAAAAATCAAGTTTTTTTATTTATGACGTTCTTGAAAGGAGTGAGCGATATAGATGTAACAAGCATACAAATTTACAGAAAACAATATTGGACCATAAAAATGTCGCTATTCCAATATAACTGGATCGGAATTTCAATGTATAGAAATACAAATATAGAAACTAATAAAGCATGGAGCGTTTTTATATCAAGTATTCAAATACTACTCTAATAAATATTTCAAAAAGAAAAAGTCTTTGAATACCCCGGATTACATAGCTAACGCAAAGGAACAGGAGGGTGGGTTTCGTTGGATTTGACAAATGAAAAATATTTATACATTTTCATACTATGCCTCTTACATTAAACATAAATCGTTTGGTCTGAAAATGTATCTAAAATACTAGTTTAATATACATACTTATGCATATACGCATACTCAATTAATAAAGTGTGAATTTATGACTCATCTAATATATATATATATACATATATATATATATATATATATATATATATATATATATATATATATATATATATATATATATATATATATATATATATATATATATATAAAAACAGGGTGTCCATGCTTCAAGGGGGTGGTTGAGGAGGCCGAGAAACGCAAAAAATCGTTCTACAGGGGGGGTCTAAAATGCACCGTTAAAGAGTTACAGGGTGTTTAAGTTTTATTTTTTTTACTTTAACAATATTAGAAATTTAATTTTATCTGAAAAACTGTTCATTTTAAAAACTTAAATTAAACTGAATTCGATAGGTAATTATTGTACCTTAATTTTAATGTCTATATATATCATTTGTTGATCAACGCCATACTAAACTGAAGTTATTTAGCTTCAAAGTTGAAAAAAAAAATCTTACATTTTGAACTTAAAGTTGAAATATCTAATAACGATTATTTTATAATTTTTTATTTTATATTTAAATTATTTATTGTTTAATTTTGCATCAAAATGTTAAAAGTTTGAAATCAATCCCACTCACGACAAAAAAGTTACAGGATTAAACACGTGCGCATGTTCGCCACTTCAGTACATTAAAATATTAAACTCCACTAATTTATTTATTTTTAAATCTCAAATTTATTAATAGTATTTACAATAACTTAAAACTAATAGAATTTTATAAAAAAATTCAAAATGGTGACCGTTGTTATCTTTACAAATTTGTAATCTTTTACTTATTTCTAGGTTAATATCTATTGATTCTAAATTTTCCTGTAATTTTTCTGCGCCCAATGTGATCCTGTGTAGTAGATGTTCTCTGCTCTGAATTTTCTCCTGGTATACATTATCCTTGATAAAACCCCACGCATAAAAGTCGAGTGGGGTTAGGTCTGGTGATCTAACTGGCCATGATGTTGGTCCGCCGCGTCCAATCCATCGCTCTCCAAAAGTTTCCTCCAAGTAAGCCCGGACAGATAAGCGAAAATGAGGATGGGCACCATCTTGCTGAAATGTCAGCCTGCTTCGAATATTCAGGGGGACTGCTTCTAATAAACCTGGTAAAATATTAACTAAAAAATGTAAGTAAAGATCACCAGTTTGATTGCCTTTAATTATGTAAGGCCCTATTAATTGCTTACCTATTATGCCCATCCAAACATTAATACTAAACCTGTGTTGGGATTTGACCTCCTTCTTGCAATGTGGATTTTTTGTGCACCAGTAGTGTAAATTATGAAATTTGGTTACTCCATCTCTTGTAAATTGGGCCTCGTCTGTCCATAGGATGGTTCCTAAATATGATTGATCTCCGATATTCCTCAACAGCATGGCTTTACAATATGCCTTACGGTGTACTTTGTCTTCTGCATTGATGGTTTGGACCGGAGTAAAATGATAAGGGTGTTGGTTGTCGCTATGAAGCACATTCCACACAGTGCCTTTTGGTACTCCGATCCTCTTTTCCACCATTCTCGTGCTGGATGTTGGATTATTTCTTATTTCCCGTAAAACTCTTTCTTCGATTGCTGCTCCTGCACTGGTTCCTCTTTCTCTCCTTGCTACAAATGTTCCTGTTTCACATAGCCTACGGTGAAATCCAGTAAAAGTCCTCGGAATAGGCTGTCTTCTGTTCGGGTACCGCGCTGCGTATGTTCGTACCGATTCCAATGCATTTCCATTGCATAACCCATAAATAAAATGCATTTCGGCCAATTCTTGGTTACTGTATTCCACCATTTTTTAGAAAAAATTAAACTTATAACTGTTCACTGAGGATGTACACACACGATTGATTGTTTTTAAACTTTTGCAAAGTTAATTATTCAAAAAATCAATATTAATCATACCTAAAAATGAGATTTAGAAACTAATTTTGCAACACCACCTGCTAATGTAAAGAATTTTTTTTATGCTAATTATTTTTGTAAAAATAATTATTTCATGTTCTTAGAGCTGCGGATTAACTGTTTACTTAGCATTTTGACAGAAAAATTTACCTAAACAAAATACCGGATTAATAAGTACATGGATTAATATTTTAATGTACTGAAGTGGCGAACATAATATAATTTAAAAATAAAAAATAAAAATATTAAATAATTATTTTTAGATATTTCTACTTTAATAGATTTATATTATCCACTGACACTTCGTGATGGAATTGCATTTTTAATATATTATTAGATTAAAACGAATATTTTTAGCTTTTCCACTTTATTTTTATTTGACCAGCGACCGGGTTTCGTCGTTACCGACATCATGTCATACCGACATCATGTTACCGACACCAGTCTGATGATGTCGGTAACGACGAAACCCGGTCGCTGGTCAAATAAAAATAAAGTGGAAAAGCTAAAAATATTCGTTTTAATGTAATAATATATTTCAACTTTAAGTTCAAAATGTAAGAATTTTTTTTTTCAACTTTGAAGCTAAATAACTTCAGTTTAGTATGGCGTTGATCAATAAATGATATATATAGACATTAAAATTAAGGTACAATAATTACATATCGAATTCAGTTTAATTAAAGTTTTTTTTTGTTAAATATTATATCATGAATAATTTATAATATTGACTAGTTTATTTTAACAGATAGATGTTAAATATCAAGGCCCTACAAATATTATTTTACTATCTGAATTTATAAATCTATAACTTTTCCTCTGTTTTCTAAATACTTTCGAAATATGGCATCTACAAAAATATGTCAAATACAAATATGTAGTCTGCGTGTGATTTCACATATATGCAAGATAACATTGTCGATCTTCAAAGTCTCAACCGCACCCGATGGTGCATTGGGCACTGCTTCATATAAACGCAGTGTTATCTTGATCATCAACACATGAAGGAAAGGTGATCAGCTCTCCGCTTTAGGTACCAGTCCAGGGTAGTGTTAAATAAATATTGGAGTGAAAAAAACCACGTATATTTTTTTAACCCCCCCCCCTGGGAATCGAACCCGGGACCTCCAGTACGGTAGCCTAGCATGCTGACCATTACACTACGGAGGCTGACAGTTTTGGAAACCGTATTTCAAAACTGTCGATTCCGTTTCATTCTGAGGGCTGAAATAGTTGTATGTTAGCTACTTACCATATTTCTAATTATTATAGTAAATCACTTTATGAAAATGCCTTTATCGTTGCCTTGCATATCGCCAGCTTGAAAATCACGGACACAGTCGGCTATAGTTTCAAAGGCTTACCAATGGCAACCGACAATTAACTTGATTAACATTTCGCAGGGTGCACTAGCGGGCGGTTTCGCTTCGACCCTTCTAGTGGGGTGGATTTCAGTGGGCACGCAGGCGGCGATGGCCAGAGGGGTAATCGTCAATCCTACTAAGCCCGTCAGTATCGAGGGTTGTGACGGCAGGTGGGGTAAATCCAATATTACATTGATGGCGGAAATTTTGATGCCAGAACCAGGGTAAATATCATTCCAGTGCAATTTCTCAGTTAATTATATTATTAACACTCATTTGACTCTCATACACTTAAATTATTACACTCTGTTACAAATAAAGGTCAAGTCATGAATAATTTAGAAAATTTAGAAATACATAAAAATTTAAATTCAGATAAAACATTGATTAATAATATACTGTTTCAAAATACGTCACCATTATTATCAATGTTTCCTTTTACAAAAAATCTTGTTCCTTAACCCCCCCTCCCTGTATTTTTTAACCTATATATACACCTAAATATATTTTTGTTCGTTAGTTTTAATTTGTATCAGAAGATGAAAACATCTGTCGTTTTCGAAACTAGTTGTAAATAAAAATAAAACTTTTTAATTGGTATATTCAAGTGTTCAATTTTAATAAAATAATCATGTCATTCCACAAAGTTAATGCCGAATCAATAAATAATATATTATTAAAACTCTCTTTATCATTTAATGATTCCTTTTTTGAAATATTAGATTAGAATTCGAATAATTCTTTGTATAACGTTGTGTCCACCATTGCTTTAAAAATATCGTTTAAATCTAATGAATCTCTAATAAAATCATAAATTCTCTCATATTTTTATGAATAAAAAACAATGGTTTTTATTTAAGTGGTAATACACAAGGTGAATGAGAATGAGAGTGTTAATAATGGTTTTGTTCAAAAGCCATAGCACTATTTCTTTATATCTATAGGGACGCGAATTGCGATGCATTCGACATTACAAACACCGCATAATAGTTTTGAACGATTCAAAATAAGTATCATAATAAATTTGAAGAGATATTGATATTTATCATTAAAAAATCAATTAAAAGATATAACCACATCATTTTTCAATCAATTAATAATAATAAAAATTAAATTTTAAACTGATCTCTTTTCAAAATCCACTTTTTCCACTAAAATAATATCCAGTTGAGTTATTAAAAAAAGGTACCCGTGTTTCGATTACTCATTTTATTTATTTTGACAAATTTACTTAGATTAACTTTATGGAGGAATTTCAATAAATTAGTAAATACCACTATTTATTAATACATATTATAACACGGGTTTCCATGCATTAATTTTATAGAGAGATTTTAATAAATAGTGGTATTTACCAAGTAAACGCTAGATTTTAAATGGATCAAAATTCCCACACAAGGACTGCCGAACACATTAGTGAAAATTAAATAAACTTATATTATTTTACCCAATAACAAATGACGTTTCAATTTCTACGTAAAATTAATCAAACTTAAATACGGACGCATAATTTCTATTAACATGTGTAAGATAAAATTTCCCTTCTCATATATTTATCCACAACATACAGCGAACAGAGCACTGCAATCAATTGATGAAGTCTTATATTGACCGTAAATAACATGAATCCAGATAATAATCGATAATATTTTTATTACACCTGTTAGTATATATGCTCCGATGAAGACAAGTTCATAAATCTCGATATGATAAGATGATAATATTACTTATTTAACATCCCCGTAATCATTAATTTATGGCAATCTTAATATGTTACTCACTTATATTGGTGTAATGTGAAATGATGTAATTTATGGACATACTTCCATATTATTTTTGACATCTCATCAAAGATGAAGAAGAATATGGAAGTCTGGGCATTTACGGGAGATGTCAAAAATAATATGAAAATAACTCCTGTAATTGGAGATAATCCAGATTTTGTGAACAAGTATTTGGACACACTCAAAATGTTGTACATACTTCCAGTTCAGACAGAGATAGCTAAAGGGTTAAGACATCGCAAAGAAGTGAAATTTTGTTTCTTATATACTTATATTACAAGTCATTAATTTATAAATAAGCAAAACTCTAAGCTACACATGATCCTGTCCAAAACTAGTGTAAGTTCAATACTTTCAAAAATTCGAATTCGAGTAGACCGAATATTGTCATGTCCACTACCCCTCTACATTTTCGAGCTTAGGATAATCTAAATAGCAATCACTGGTCAAATGTCAAAGGTGATCAGGTCGGGCCTAGAGAAGGGGATGGGTTTGTAGAGAGTATATTTAATTCTCTTGTCTCTCTCACGTATCTCTCCTGGTAATCCCTCCTGATTTTTTAAAATAGAATTGAATATAACATGGCTACTTTAAAGAGTAATTCATCATGGCAAGTATGGCACTCTGTTTCACTACAAATTTATATATATATATATATATATATATATATATATATATATATATATATATATATCTTTATATATATATATATATATATATATATATATATATATATCTTTATATATATAAGTATATATATATATATATATATATATATATATATATATATATATATATATATATATAACTCTTTTCTTTCAACTGCCGTTTGAATTTGGAGAAGGAGAAGCGTTTCACTTCTTCTTCTGATCCAGCCCAATTTGTACAACCTAAAAAAGTTTGATTTTAAAATATAACACGTGTTAATACATAAGTGCTTTCATTTAAAACTATTCTTTTTTACATTCAGACATTTTTTTCAAGCTTTTTGTTACCCTAGAGCAGTGGTTCTTAACCTGGGTTCGATTGAACCCCAGGGGTTCGGTGAGTCAGTCTTCCGTATCAATCTGGCAATAACAATAATAAAACAATGCACCTACTCTGCATCGTATATTTTTTTTTACTGGGACTTAAAAAAAGTCATAACAATTGTAATAGATCTATTGTCATAACGTGTCATCATTGAGAAATGTGCATTACTTTGTTTTTGTTTATGATGGATTTGTTCATTTTGTGCACCTAAGTATAAATAAGCACCTATGTTTTGAATTTGAAAAAATCGTATTTTATTTTTCCAATTAAGGGTGCGGTGAACGCACATATGAAACTGGTGGGGTTCGGTACCTCCAACACAGCTAAGAACCACCGCCCTAGAGATAACAAACATATGTATTACAAGCCGGAAAAACATCTCCTATTCTGACTATAATGACATTGTAACCGAAGAATTTAATCAATGTTTCCCCGTTGCGTCCACCACGGGTGTCGCCTGCATCTTTTAGACGTATTGTATTCTGTGCGTGAGGGTTAAAAAGTTTTAATTGCAAAATAAGTTTTGATTAAAAAACAAACCCCTTGAGGTATTTTTTAACGGAAATGGCGTAGACATGATTAAATTACTATTGCTACAACGATTCGTTTTATATGATTGTAATACCAAATATTTGATTATATATTTTTACATAGTCGTAGTACTAGGTATTTTTAACATTTAGAATAAAAACATGGAATTCCAACATTTTGAGTGTGTCCAAACAAAAACTTGTTCACAAATCTTGATTATCTCCAGATTTGTGTTATTTTTATAGGATTTATTTTTTATAAATTTTTTGATATCACAACATAGATGAAGAAGAATATGAAAACCAGCCTATGACGGTCGTAAGCCCCGTTAATGCCCAGACTTCCATATTTGTTTCCATCTATGCTGAGATATCAACAAAAAAATATGCGAAATGTCCACATTACATGACATTTCAAAAAATTGGATAAACCCAATAAGAACCGAATGCTAAAAATGACTGTTTCTTCTTCTAACCCTTGTCCGCACCCCAATGGTGCATAGGGCACTGCACCGTATAGAAGCAGTGTAATCTTGATCATTAAATACACGAAGGAAGGTTGATCAGCCTTCCTCTTCAGGTACCAGTCCGGGGTCATATTAAATAAATATTATACTGAAAAATCACTAATATTTATTTTGACCCTCTTGGGAATCGAACCCGGGACCTCCAGCATGGTAGCCTGGCGCTACAATACACTACAGAGGCGGACAAATTAATGCACAACTCATTAATAAAATACTCGTACAGCAATCCAACTCACAGGCGTTGCCGGGCAAAAATATTTGTTTATTTATAAAAGCAACTCCAGTGCCCTAATAAACCCTAGTAACATTTATCCTATTTTGTATTTTTTGACCCAAATATGTCCGAGAACCAAAATTAACGCCTCGAGTATTGAATAGGAAACAACAGAAGTGACGAGATCGCTAGATAAATAGAAGTATCGGATATTTCATTACACACAGACGTGGAGGAGTAATACGAATAAATCAAAGAGCTACCAGCCCTTAATCAAATATCTTCCTTTGATCTTGTAGAGTAACTGCGCAAATACTCAAACTTCAGTTAGAAGACGATGATGCTATGGTATTTAGTAGAAAAGAATTAAAAATTTCCACGGAGTATGTATAATATTATAAATATTTTCAATATATGTAACACTTCCCGCGCGGTTAGTCTTTCCCTTATTTTTTTAAACACAACTGTTAGTTTAATGTTATATATAACCATTCACTGAGATTTTAGTTTGGTTTCGAGACGTACCTATTCCTTGTTACTTTGTTGCTAACATTTTTGCACAAAAATAGTATTTTTAAAACCGGTTCGTTTCGACGAAGTGATAATAATAATTATAATAAATCTGGATAAATTATAAGGCGTCACTTTCGTAAAATATTACTTTAAGGGCGCTTAATCATTAATGTACATAAATTAAGGGATGAAATATTGTTAATGGGATGCAGATGACGTTAATGAAGTAGCTTAGGGAGAAGGTCATTATCTAATAATTGAGTAAAAATTATTCGTAAACACAGATATTTAACATATTTAAAAGACGATAATTGAGAGAAACATTAATTAAAAAAGGAAATCTAAAAAAGTGACAACTTCATATTATATTCCTCAAACACTACGGTAAAAATCACGGTGGTAGTCGAGTAACCACATTTGTTAAATACATATACGTATTAATCATGGTGGAAGGAAGGCAGGCACTTGGATGCAAAAACTGAGATCACAGACAGGCACCATGGCGTAGTTAAGTAGATGCTCGACTGCGAAATTGACGTCGTGGGTTCGATTCCCGCCAGTAGACAAAATCTTCCTTTTCTTTTTTTTCCTCTTTTTTTAAAGAGGCTTTGTGGGTTGTTCAGTGATATTAAAAAGATATTTTTTGACCGCATTAGATCTATTACAAATATCTTTCGAATGGCGGACACCGTGTTTCTTGATAGCTGCTAAAATATTGTATACCCACAGGCATTGTGAAATTAAACATTAAAAAAATGTATTCTTTCACTTTTAATTATTTTCCATTTAAGCAGACTGAGCCAAAAACAACGCAAGGCTGGGTACAGCAAGTTTATGTATAAAACCAGAAAAGTGTACCGGTTTTCAATATTATTAAGAAGCTTTTGTAATTAAGGCCAAAAAACTCGCGCATTACCTATGAATTGGTTCCATAACGTTTTTAAGCCCAGCGGTGTGTCAGCATCTTAAAAAAAAAAACAAATTCGAGAATATATTGTATGGTACCTACTTACAAATATTCTTCACAACTCATTTGAAAATAAAATTGTGGTCCATCAGAATGTCGGGTCTGTATGGGTCGCGTTTCCATTGTCAACAGCTTTTTTAGGTACTGTCCTCTTTGCTAATAAAATGATGTAAATATACGCATATACAAATTTTAACTTTACTAACTATGGATTTATAATAAATTGCTTTTCCTTTGATCAAAGGGCGAATTTCCATTAAATTTTCCCTGTAATGAAAAACGTCTCAATTTGCATCATGAACGTCACAAACAAGTTTCCAACCTGCAAACTTTGATTAACACATTGATGCTGGGGTTTTATTGATAGAAACGTTTTGATAAAAAAATAAATTAAAAGAAAGTATTTACAGTGAAACCTCTATCTATCGTTTTTCAAGGGACCTATCGAAATAAACTATGAATGCTGCAAAACAATAAATGCGGGAAAACAATAAATGCGGGAAAACAATTTGCATGGCATACCAGTAACTCGAGTGTACTTTTGCAAATTTGCAAAAGTATTTAAAATGGTTTATTTAAATAAAATAAAGACAATTGATTACTATTTTTAATTTTTATAGTCCAAAATATCAAATTTGGAGCGTAGTTCAAACGATGAATGCGATAAAATGGTGATAGAGAAACGATCAATTCGATCTTTTTTTGTATGAAATGAATCCGGGGTATAAGAAATAAACGACACATCCGGGAAAACGATTATTCGAGGAACGATAGATAGAGGTTTCACATATATATATATATATATATATATATATATATATATATATATATATATATATATATATATATATATATATATATATATATATATATATATATATATATATATATATATATATATATATATATATATATATATATATATATATATATATATATATATATATATATATATATATATATATATATATATATATTTGTGTTTTTTTTAATACCTTTTATTATATTTTTAAACTTAAAAAACGATCTCCTGAAAAATCATGTTTTTTTATTTATGACTTTGTTGAAAGGAGTGAGCGAAATGTCCACGGAAATTCCGCATCCCGACGCTTATCCGCTAAGAAAATAATGTCTTTCAATTAACTTTCAGTTAGAACCATAAAATAAAACTAGTTTTTTATTGCTTTTTTTATGAGACAGTTCATTCAACAAACAAAATACTTTTTTTTCACTATCGTAATCATCAATCGCTATATAATACATTTCTAAAGTGGAATTTAAGAAAATAAGCAATGTAAGTACGGGACTGATTCATGTGTATGCGTATGTACATAGATGTATGTGTGTAGCAAAGGCGGTCAGTGACTTTATATATATATATATATATATATATATATATATATATATATATATATATATATATATATATATATATATATATGTATATATATATATATATATATATATATTTATATATATATATATATATATATATATATATATATATATATATATATATATATATATATGAAAGGTCCGCTTCAAATTTTTGCTATAGGTACTATTCTTTTGTGGCAAAATTATAAAATTGAGGGAGAAATATGAACTTGTTGTTAATAAGTGCATCGAGAGAATAGGAGAATGGATGGCTGAAAATTGGATGAACATTGAACCGTCTAAAACAGAATCTAAGTCATCATCTAGCTACACCTTAACGACAGAATTTCATTGATAACTCGGTACCACCCAATTCGAGGAGTATCACATCACCGACTGTCAAATTGCTGGGCGCGATCTTAGATTCTGATCTCTCCCTTCACACTCAAAAGTACATGTTTTTATCAGCTAAGGCAAATTAAGAGCATTTTTAATAATCTGCCAGTTGATGCTGCCGTCGATTGATAAATCGTTCACTCCTTTCAAGAACGTCATAAATCAAAAATCGTCAATTTTCAGCTGTGTATGTTTTCGGAATGCTCAGAAAAAGTACTATATCCCAGCAAATAAATTTACTTAATATTTACCCGCTAAAGGGCAGAAAATATTATTTTCGCATTTTGAAGAAAAGGTATTGTTTAATCATTTTTTTAAATATACAAAATATTTTTCAAATGGAGAAAAAACCTTCAGGTTTTACCTAAAAAGGTCTGTAGCACAGTAAAAAATTCAATAAGTGGCTTCATATTTATTTTTAATATATTGTGTTATATTTTTAAACTTTAAAAACGTTCTCCTGAAAAATCAAGTTTTTTTATTTATGACGTTCTTGAAAGGAGTGAGCGAAATGTACAATAGTATCAAACAGTAGTCAATTGTCTTAAATGTACTAAAGTTTATTCTACTTACATAAACAAGAGTCTGATTGGCCAACAAACTGTTAATAATACAACATATATGGTAGACTTCGTGAGAATACCGTTTCAATTTATTATTTCTTTCGTCCAAGATAGTCATTTTCAAGACTGCATCCCCGAGGAAAGAAATAATACATGTTGGTATTCCTTTGTTTCCACTTACACGCACATCTTCAAGACACGAATAGGTAATAAATAGTTTACGAACACTCAATTAATGTCTACATAAACTAGTATCTAACTTCTGCCAAAGTACTTTTGCAGTCTTGAAGTGCTTGAATAATATAATATATTAAATAATTTATCGTACAATATATACCCGCTTATTATTATTTATTTTTTATTTTACAAATGGCAGTTTAAACCACCAGAGTACAGTGATTTACCCAGAACAAGCTAGATGAAGGGAAAAAAATTATTCCACGGTTTGATTGTTCTAGGTTTTACGAATAATATTTGGTTGTTTTTTAACACAAACGCATTTTCTTATAATTTAGAAGCTTTGAGAATATTTTTATTAAAAATAACTTAAGTACGGAATAAAAAATGTATTAAAAAAAATCGGTATTGTTGTTACAATAAAATTATGTACACAATTAATGACAGCTTAAATTTAAGAAAATTTTTTTACTCATACCTCAACTTATGATGGCCTCTGATCAAAACCATTTTTGGACCAAAATCGTTGTGATTCTTAAATAATAATCAAGTAGAAACTTAAACCTGCGCTAGACAAATAATTACTAGCCTATATCAACGTAGAATTATTGTTTTTTTTCTTCTTTATGAAATGTGATTGAAGTGTCGCTGTCAGAAGCCACTTTGAATTGCTGTTATTGTACACACTTTACGGAAATAATTTAGATTACAATAATAAACATAAAATTTCATTAGTGAATAACATAATAAATAAATAATTATCACGACCCATCATCAATCTCACAATCAAACGAATTAGGTATTAAATAATGCCCTTTGTCATATGGATGAACATCACTTGCCACCTGATGTGTTGCTATTGAAGGCGGGACAATTAAATTTAAGTCTTCCATTGGTAATCTATCGGTTCTCTTTCTAGACACTTTTCAAATATCTGTATATAAGTGCTGTGATCAGAGCTTCCGTCACAACCCCATTTGCTAATTAATGTGAATGACGAATCAAAAGTTATATTTAGGTCAATTTCACTTTGAGCTTTAATTCAATTCAGTTGTTTTATCCAGTATGGCTTGAAGTTCAATTTCAGCAAGCACAGAAATATGTTCATCTGAAGGGTAACACAACTTTTTGGACTTAAAAAAAAATACGATTAGATGGAAACACTTCATGCCTCCATTGACCACTTCCGCCTCGTCACTGTTCATCTACCTGCCACCACAAATAACAAAACCAGATTTCCCTTTTTCTAGAGATTTTTAACTTTTTCTCATCAAAGTAGGTACATTTTTATGACCCGACATCCGATTTGCTACTTCAGCAACTGTGGTTCACTCACTGGCCTTGAGATCGACTTCCTCCAGATGATGCAAAACAACATAGCTGATGCATTCTTATTTTAAATTGTATATCTGCACCCTCTAAACAACTTTTAGTTTTATTTAAAAAATGGTCCATCTTCATACGGCTGCAGCCCACTTTTCAGATAATTTTGATGAGCAACATGAATCTCTTATCTGTGAATCAAAAGTCATATGTGTAACACTAAATTTTTGCACAATGAAATCCGTTAGACGAGAATTTTGTTATTTTTTCTTTCGTATATATCCGCCATTCTTCAAGTAATCCGTTATGTTTGCACAAATATATTTAAAAACCTAACAGTGTTTTATAATATTAAGTGTAAAATTAATTTTTGATAGCTGTCTCACCCTGCTTGTACGAAAATGCTGCTCAACTTATTTGCTGTGATCAATTAATTATATTAATTGTTTCACGAATTTACCAGAATTAATTTTCGTTTTTAGCAGCGAGAGAGTAATTGTAAAAGAAAAGTGAAGAGTCGATAATCTATTTCGACGGAAATTGAAAACCACTTTTTTGACATCCTTTAATTTTGTTTCCAATCACGAAGCACAGTGATCCCCAAAGTAAGGAGCCCCCGCTGGCACTGCAGAGCTCCAGAGGGGTGGTAAATGGCAGGTAGACAAAACAATAACAATAGTAGGAAGATTGTATTACACTATTAATTAACTATTATTAAGAAGATTGTAATTACACTATTAACAGCTATTAATATCAAAGATACATAAAAAATGTATAAATTAAATGTTAAAACCAAACACTGATTTATATGAAACATCATTGTGTATCATTATATCGATTTCAAAATTTCAACTTTTCATTTAAAAACGATATTTACTAGGAACTTGAAATAATTGAAAACAATATGCATTATTATTTTTCATAAATTTACGCGTTGAAGACAATATTTTCGCACTTGAAATTATAAGCAAAAAACGTCGTATTGTGATTCTTTCCAGACACATTTTGTGTTCATTCAAAATATTGTCTTCAACGTGTAAAATTTTGATAAATAAAAGTAGAAAATTATTTTTTTAATTTTCAGTTACTAGTAAATATTATTTTTAAATTAAAAGTTCAAATTTGAAATCGATTAAGTGATTTGCGTAATTGAGAGAATTATTTCCAGTACGTAGTGTAGAAAAACCGACTAATCGGTGTTTGGTCGTTTACGTTTGGCAGCGAAAAGCCGACTAGTCGGCTTTTGGTAGTTAATATGTTAACTTTTTTTTGATATCTCATCAAAGATGAAGAAGAATTTGGAAGTCTGGGCATTTACGGGGTTGACAACCATCATAGGCTGGTTTAAGTGATCACTTTACACAAGTGTAACATTCACCAATTCTACCCATTATTGACAACCACACTACTCAAATTCTTGGAAGCTCCATGTATATGAACCAATTATGAAACTTTGGGTGAATTTTGAATTTTGAAACGTGAGGTCCGAACCCTGGATTATAATCACACACATAAATAATATGAAAATAACTCCTGTAATTGGAGATAATCCAGATTTTGTGAACAAGTATTAGGACAAACTTAAAATGTTGTAAATGTGTCAACAGTTGACATATTTTTTTAAAATCTAAATAATCAAATACGAATTGTAATTCCGTTGGGAAAATAAGTAAAATTTTCGAACTTATCTAGAATGATACATTTTGCCATACTTGTTCGTACAGTACGTATATCATCTGAGTGCAGTTTGGAAAAACCTTACCAACTTGTGCTCAGCGCTTTGGTTAGGACAATACAGGTTAGGATCACAAACAAATAGTAGATAGACTCAGCGATCTTCTTTAAAATGAACTCTCTGGAAGATCGTAGAAAATCAGCAGATGTGATCTTCTTTTATAGATTGTTAAACCCATACATTGATTTGCCGGAATTACTGGAAAGTATTTTTATTATGAGAACTGTTGAATATTAAGAGAAAAATAAGAGAATAGAGGAGTGATTATGTAATTTTATGTAAATCAAAATTTAATAACCAACATGAACGACCAAACTCTGACTGTGAAAATTATTGAAAAAAAACATTGTATTGCAAGAAAAATAATGATTTTATTCAATTCTGTGAGAAAGACCACTTGGTCTTCCATTTTTTAATACACTGAACAGGCAGAGTCCATGTGTGTGGGAGTATTTGATTTGAGCATGCTTAAAGTCTGTTAAACTCATACATTTGATTCACCGGAATCGCTGAAACGTATAAGTTTTAGAGTTCTTGGTCGTATCACCAGGACAACTGACACCCTAGCGCTTCCCACGAGTAGAACAAACTCTAAACAAGGTTCCTATATTTATCGTTCATCGAAATTGGTCAACGATGAATATGGGAATTTTGATATGTTCTACTCGATGTTGCCAGCACTGCTATAGTGCATAGTAAGCCGATGTTTATATCGTGGTGTGTCTCAATTTTAACTTTATATGTCTTGGAGCTTTGATCTTTCCCTTTTCCTCTATTCCTTCCTCCCGCCCCTCTTCCAGGTATCTAGAATTAACGACATATCGCTCACTCCTTTCAATATCAAAAAACTTGATTGTTCAGGAGATCGTTTAAGAATATAATGAAATGTATGAAAAATAAATATCAAGTCACTATTGAACTTTGTACCATGCAACATATCTTTTTAGGTAAAACCTGGAGGTTTTTTCTCCATTTGAAAAATATTTAGTATTTTCAAAAAATAATTAAACAATACCTTTTCTTCAAAATGCAAAAACAACACTTTCTGCCCTGTAGCGGGTAAATATTAAGTTAAAAATATGCCACTTTTGCTAGCATATAGCACCTACATTTTCTGGGCATTCCGAAAACATGCACAACTGAAAATTTACGATTTTTAAATATGACATTGTTGAAAGGAGTGAGCGATATGTGAAATTGTGTAAGTGGAATTTTACAATTACCTGTTTTTTTTGTTACTCAATATTGTTTATGTATGTATTTATGTAACTGTTCTGTTAAATTTCCAAATAAATAAATAGAAAAAAAAATTAACGATTAGTAAAATATGTTATATTTTTAATTTCAGTGAAACTCCATTTGCATTGTACCGCATATCATACCTTTATTACACCCTTATTGGAACAGCTACCGCTATCTCAGTCGGTTTGATAGTATCTTTCCTCACAGGACCAAATGACCCGGCTATGGTATGCTATATTAATTTTATATGTTATTTAAAAAATCACTATCGATAAAATTAAGAAAGGTGTGTTGAGATGGTTTGGACATGTGGAACATATGAGTGAGGAAAGAACGGTTAAACAAATTTATGAGGCGAATGTAGTAGGAAAAAGAAGCAGAGGAAGACCGAAGAAAACTTGTCATAATCAGGTATGTCAAATACTTGAAAGCGGCCGGGTCAGGAGTTGAAATAATCGGCTGGTATGTATGAGGAGGCACGAATGTGGAAAAGGCGAAGAATGTTTGCAAATGAAGGGTGGTATGGCGTTCCATTCTCTGCCTACCCCTGCGGCGAAGCAGCATGATGGTTAGTTTGTTAGTTAGTTAGTTATAATATTAAAATAAAAACAAACAAACAAACCATACTCAAACATTTCAAGATTTCTTTTTTATTTACTCATCATATTAAAAATAATCGTTTAAATTATAAATATATGTATGTCTCTATAATTCTAAGACATTGAGATTGAAAGTTTATAAATTTAAAAGTAGCGATTTCGTTGATTTTTTTAATCCAACAGAAAATTGATCATATGAGTATGTACTACGCCTGTTCAATAAATATCCCGTATTTAGTGATTTTTTAAATATTTTTTTCCTGAATATCTATTAGGTTGGTGCATAAGTAACGTCGTATTTTTTCATGAAAACAAAAATTTTTTTTTTTTCGCATATACTTTACTAATTTAGTTAATTACATATTTTCAATTATTTTAAATGACTTTCTTCCATCTTTCTGACAACTTTTTAATCCCATTTGAATATAAACTTTCGGGTTTCGTTGCAAAGAACGTTTCTAGTGCTGTTTTCACCTTTTTTAAAGGTGTAAACATTTTGTTAAGATAAAAAAAGTGTGAAAATCAAAAGGAGCTAAATCAGGAGAGTAAGGTGGATGCTTCAAAACATCCCATTTTTAGCTCCTTAACTTTATGTTGTGTTATCATCGCAGAATGTGGCCGCGCGTTTTACCCACATGATCCTACTTGGAACCCGTTCCAATGCGATGCAGATGCCTCACCACCGTAGATTGATCAATATCTTCAAGTATGGCTTTCAGTACATCATCATCGGTGGTTGAAGGGCGTCCCGATCTTTCTTCATCAGCTGTTGATAATTCCCAGATCTGAATTTAGCAAACCATCGTTGACTGCTTCGAACTTCGATAGCATCTCTGCCGATAACATCACGTATGTTTTTGGTTGCCTTAGTTGTATTGTTACTTTTATCGAATTCAAAAATATGCACTCTTTTCTCTGACATTTAAAAAATTCACAAGGGCTCTATATAGCACAACCGCTAACCGTAAACTGAATAAAATGTTAGAAAAAAAAACCCTCCTTACATGATATAAAAACAACATTAAGAACAAACTGTTAACACAGTTGGTAAAAAAATATGCCACAGATTACGGAAAAATACAACATTACTAATGCATCAACCTAATATTTTGTTCCTTCAAATGTTCTATAAAGTCCTGTTTTTTAAATTATTTATTTCAGGTACACAGAGACCTTTTGACGCCAATTATTCACAGGTTTCTTCCAAAACAGAATGTTCAACCCAAAGAGCCAAGATTGACCAAGGATAATATTCTGCTCAACTACCAAAAAACATTACACAGGGAAAGCCTTAGACAGGATCAATTTAATAAGGTTTGTCTACTCCAAATAATCAGTTGACTTATAATCAGTACAAAGCACAAAAGTAAGATTTATTCGGTTATGGGATTCAAAATTTTCAAGAACCGGTTCGCCCTTTAGGTACTACCCCTACCCCCCCCCCCTTTAATTCTTTTAAAAAATTTTATTCTGCACATAAATAGACTGAGAATGCTCCGATACATGATCTCAACCGGAATATTGCCTGACAACAAAGGGTTAAGGACCGGTTCGGCGAACTCTAGAAAAATTAGGCACCGGTTCTAGCGAACCGGTGCGAAACGGCTGAATCCCACCACTGGATTTAGTACTGCAGTCTCAACTATCAAAACTGTAAACTTATATTTTATTTCATTTAATTTTACTGGTCAAATTATGAGATAAAAATAAAAATGAAAAGGGTATTTTCTAGCGTTTCTCGAGTATGCGAATATAATCCAGGATTCGGACCTCACTTACATGTACAAATGAAAGAGTTTCTGATAAATAAAAAGCTTATCTCATCTCATCATGGATGTGCCCAGTGAAATTATAGTTGATTCAAACAGTTGGTTTCGAAATTGATCAATATAAAGAAGTTCCAAGAATTTGAGTAGTGTGGTTGTCAATCAAGCATAGAATTGGTAAATGTTACACGTGTGTAAAGTGATCACTTAAACTAGCCTATGACGGTCGTAAGCCCCATAAATGTCCAGACTTCCATATTCTTCTTCATCCATGTTGAGATATCAAAAAAATAATTTTATTTCATCTAAAAATTACCAATTCTAATATCCGATTGGTAAGTTTAACCGATTAATTAGACAATTCGAATTATATTTCCTTAAAGGAGCCTGCGACATATCTGAAGTGAGGCTCTTTACCCAGGATATCAACTATATAGTATATATTACAGAAGTTAATATTGTAATGCTTAAGCTGAGATGAGCATTATCGATAAAATTAAGAAAGGTGCGTTGATATGGTTTGGACATGTAGAACGAATGAGTGAGGAAAGAACGGTTAAACAAATTCATGAGGCGAATGTTATTGAGAAAAGAAACAGAGGAAGACCGAGAAAAACATGGCACGATCAGGTATGCCAAATACTTGAAAGTGGTCAGGTTAGGAGTCGTAACAATCGGCGGGTATGTATGAGGAGATGCATGAACGTGGAAGAGGCGAAGAATGTTTGCAAGGACAGAGTGGTGTGGCGCTCTATTCTCTCTGCCTACCCCTGCGGGGAAGCGGCGTGATGGTTAGTTAGTTAGTTTTTTAATACTGTAACTACTTACTGAATGTTACATCAATTTAAATTACATTTAGTAAAAACACTTCCATTTCTATGTATGGTACTTCCTGGCAATTACTGACCGACATCCGCTTCAAAATGACAAACTCGTTAGAAATAAAAGTCCAGAAGTGAATCCAGAAGTAAAGTTAAAGTTATTTACATTACGTTGTTTAACTTTTCAACGTAATTACGCTGAAAAGTTCAAGAGGAAAACTTATAAAGGAACTCGCTGAAATTCCAGCTCAAAGCAAGAGATTTTATTAATTAATGTTATTTCCATTCGATAAAAATTAAAAATGAATAAATTGTTTTTAGTAAAATGAATAAATTACTTGAAGTGACATTAATTTAATACTATCTTTTGAGTTGTCAGCTAAAATAAGGGTGACATACATCAATGAGTAACGCACTTCAAATGCGTATTTTTATATGATATTATTTTAATCGCTAATAACATTGTACTTATTTATTTTTTCTTTGATATTTCAGAATACGATTGAATTGCAAGAGAACAATATCACGAAATAAACAATATAATTAAGATTTTTTCAAGAAAATATTTTTCTTATGTTTTTTTTTCATGAAAATAATTATTCTATCCAGATTCTCGATAACTCATTGGTGTAATTTTCATATAATAAATTAATTTTTTTAATGATTAATAAATTGATTAACATAGAAAAAAAAATAAAATAGTGTACCCAACCTATTCACATTTATTTAATGAACACATAGGTACATACAAACCTATTAACCATTTATGGAATAGATACTTTTTGGGTTATACTTTGAATTATATCCTCTTAAAAATAGGACTCTTTCATAATCAGAGGCTGTCTAAAAACGAAGCACTCAAATTTCGAAAAGCGTAGATGAACAGAAATGGTTTTGACGAACATGCGATCGAGTTGGAACATAAATTAAAGATCCACCTGTAACCCTTCTCAGACCAAGAAATAGGCACCAAGCGCATGACTGTGTAAATTTATAAAACAACGATATCATGAATAGAGATTCAAGGCTCATACACAATTCCGCATAGTATCATGTATATATATATATATATATATATATATATATATATATATACAGTATCTACTCAATGAATTAGGGCCACCCATTATTTTTTTGAATACTCTGAAATCTTTTGGATTATTATATTTATTTTACATAAATACTTTAAGTTTTCTATTGACATCTAATATCATGTATATTACCTTCAATAATATGTAAAATATACC
This sequence comes from Brachycentrus maculatus, assembly GCF_059751285.1. Taxonomy (NCBI): domain Eukaryota; kingdom Metazoa; phylum Arthropoda; class Insecta; order Trichoptera; family Brachycentridae; genus Brachycentrus; species Brachycentrus maculatus. Next base: position 1,726,868 of record NW_028280783.1, read on the forward strand.
TGGATTATTTAAGCCTTTAAAAAATTTAAACCCTTTTTCTGAGAAAGGTCCCTAATTAGCACAGGTAGACAGATAGTTGAAAGTTCAAAAAATAGTCCTATCTCATTTATTAGTGAAGTTTCTTGAGTTCTGGTTGTTGTTTTGTTCAGAGAGGTTATATAGTTATCGTGTCTTGTGAAAAAAACTTAATTTTTAATTTTAGTTCATAAAGTATAACTTTTTTTTGTAAACACAAGTGTTTTTTTAAAAAAAGACAAAATGGGAAAAAGTAAAGACATTTCTGAGGAAAAAAAGTCTAGTGTTATAGTGCTATTGAAATTAGAAATACTATCCAATAGAGAAATTTCAAAAAAAGAAAACGTTTCTCGTCAAACAGTGGACAGAATTTCAAAATCAATAAAAAATCAGTCACCCGTCACCAGCAATCGGTGAAAGAACTGTCGTAGGATTAGAAAAACAACACCGAGGACTGATCGAAAAATCGTTCAAAGTGCCTTAGAAAACCGTAGTGCATCAGCAAAAACATTAAAAATAAAATTGGAAGAAGAGGGTATAAATATATCGGTATCAACACTGAGGCGACGTCTTTACGAAGTAAATCTGAAATGCAGGCGCCCTGTAAAAGTACCAAAATTGACACCACGAATGAAAGCGGATCGATTAAAATGGGCCAGGCTACATCGAAATTACTCGGTAGATGATTGGAAAAAGGTATTTATTTAAATTGAATTTTCAACATATCATTTTAGTAAATAAACTTATATATTTGAATTAAACTTAAATTTTCATTATTTTTCAGGTCATCTTTAGTGATGAGTGCCGGTTAGAAGCCGTGACAGAGAGCCGTTGATTCGTCAGGAGAACACCAATGGAACGTTACAATGAGGCCTGTGTGGTAAAAGTTATCAAACACCCCCCTGCAACAATGATATGGTCATGTATTATTAACAATTTACCTGGGTCGTTGTTTTTCGTGGAAACAACAATGAACTAAAATTCCTATAAGCAGGTCCTCGAACGAATTTTATTGCCCTTCTACCATACACTCGACCCAACAGAAGGTCCATACACCTTCATGCAGGATGGGGCACCTTGCCACCGGGCTAAATCAATAATAAAATTTTTGTCTAACAAAAATCTGCCTTTGCTCCCCTGGCCTGGAAATTCTCCGGACCTTAATCCTATAGAAAACGTATGGAGCATGTTAAAAAATAAGGTATACTCATTTCCAAATCCGACAGTAGACTGTCTAAAAAAAAATATTCAAAAAATTTGTTCAGAAGACGAAGAAATAAAAACATCATAAAACAGTGCATTTTAAGTATGCCAAAAAGAATTGAGGCAGTTATTTCTGCCAAAGGTGGAAATACTAAATACTAACTATATTTATATGAAAATATATGCATAATTTAAGCGTAATAAAGTGTTCATGTGTAAATAAAATTCAATGTTGTTTTATTCAAGGTTTTCTCTGAGTTATTCCTGTTTGAATTGAGAAATTGCGCGAAATTCTGCGTGGCCCTAATTCATTGAGTAGATACTGTATATATATATATATATATATATATATATATATATATATATATATATATATATATATATATATATATATATATATATATATATATATATATATATATATATATATATATATATATATATATATATATATATATATATATATATATATATATATATATATATATATATATATATATATATATATATATATATATATATATATATATATATATATATATATATATATATATATATATATATATATATATATATATATATATATATATATATATATATATATATATATATATATATATATATATATATATATATATATATATATATATATATATATATATATATATATATATATATATATATATATATATATATATATATATATATATATATATATATATATATATATATATATATATATATATATATATATATATATATATATATATATATATATATATATATATATATATATATATATATATATATATATATATATATATATATATATATATATATATATATATATATATATATATATATATATATATATATATATATATATATATATATATATATATATATATATATATATATATATATATATATATATATATATATATATATATATATATATATATATATATATATATATATATATATATATATATATATATATATATATATATATATATATATATATATATATATATATATATATATATATATATATATATATATATATATATATATAAATATATATATATATATATATATATATATATATATATATATATATATATATATATATATATATATATATATATATATATATATATATATATATAGTAGAAAGAAATAACAGCAAGATGAATGATATCATTAATATATTGGAAATTATCCGAACAGAAAAGTTTGTCGACTTTCTCGAAAAACACTTAAATAAAAATCACACACCTTGAAGAAAGGACCAATAATGCAGTCAAAATATCGGTAGGAGGATATACATAATACCCTAAAACCTCGAGTAGGTAATGTATTTTTAACAATGAAAATATACATGCATATTTAGGAAATACTGTTAGCCAAAATTATTTAAAAGTTATCATTAGTATTACATGACTTTTGGTACCACACGTTAATAAACTTATAAATAAATAAATGTATTTTATTTACTTTGTGAGGTTGTTTTTGTTTGAAAAAATGATGTAACAAACCCCGTTCCTCAATATTTTCCTTTTGACCCAATCAAAGCACCCTGGGACAATCTCAAAGCGGCTCTCAACTCTTGGGCCGATGAGGTTTTTGGTCTCAGGAAAGGAGGAAGACATTGTTGGATGTTATTTAAGTAAACATAGTCGACCGCGAGACTACTCTAGCTTTCCATAAAGTAGGGTGAACCGAGACTTGTCGACTCCATACCCGCCCCTAAATTATTCCATAGATTCGCGATATTTCTTAGGCTCGTAAGTAGTTTATAATAGGTTACCCTTATTTATTTATGCAGTTCACGGCCTGATTTTTATAAACTTTTTATTCGATATTTTGATATCGGGTTACGTTATATAATTACAAATATACTGTGATTAATCTATGTGTCATCTGATGAAAAGATCTTTATATTGAACGTACAACATACAGAAAACCAATATCCCAGATGTCAAGGCAGAACTTTGTAGTCGAGTAGATAAAGTAATTACTGGAGGATGGATCCCATTTAACTTTGTTAATTAATTGTGTTTTAGTTCCAATCGTTTTACGTTCTTCATTCTATTTCTCTTTTGTCTGAATTTATTTTATCTATACCATACATTGTACTAGGGTATTACTGCGCCGTACATTCTAATAGGGTATTATTGCATTGTAATAGGGTATGTTGCACCTTGCACCATACATTGTAATAGGGGAATAGTGCAAATTGTAGTTTTTTTTATTTGTTATATTAAAAAATATTAAATATTTTTATGGGGGTTTTCATTCGAACCCTCATCCGCACCCCAATGGTGCATAGGGCACTGAATCATATAAACGCAGTGTTATCTTGATCGTTAAAACACGAAGGAAAGGTGATCAGCCCTCCGCCTCAGGTAATATTGAATAAATATAAGAGTGAAAAAATCACTTATATTTATTAGACCCCCCCTGGGAATCGAACCCGAGACCTCCAGAACGGTAACTGAGAGTGCTGACCATTACACTACGGAGGCGGACAAAAATATGGGGGTTAATAACTCCATAAATAGTATGTTTGCCCTAAAAAATTATTACATTTATACATATGACGAAGGGTTTACATTAAATCAATATACCTCGTTTTTACATTCCTATGTTTATGTTTTCCTATTCTTAATAACAAAAATCTAATTTTTATTTCATCTTCTTACATATCATATATATTTTTCCCCCAATTCACGCTGGTTTAATTTTAACTATACCGGTCAACATAAATGTGTTTTGTTTTAAACACGACATCCGTGCATTTCCCGGTGAACTCGATTTCAGATTTCAATAAAACTACTAACTAACCATAAACTACTTCCCGCAGAGGTAGGCAGAGGAAACGCCATACCAATCTATCTTTGCACATAATTTTCGCCCCTTCCACATTCATACATATACGCCTGCCCACATGCAAGTATTTGACATACCTGATCATGAAAAGTTTTTTTCGGTCTTCCTTTGCTGCTTTTCCCAACTACATTCGCTTCATACATTTGTTTTACCATCATTCCTCATTCATTCGTTCCACATGTCTAAACCAGCTCACCTTTCAAATTTATCGATAATGCTTTTCTCAGCCTTGCATTCTTTCCTTATTTCACCATTCGAACATCTATCATACAAGTATTCGACTTTAATTAAATATAAATAGTGTTCTTTTTTAACTTTATAGAATAAATCAACTTTGTTATCAACCACTTTTTATTGATTTTTTCCAACCGGTTTCGACATGAACTTGTCATCATCAGGGTTAAACATGTAACCCTGATGACGAAAAGATTCTTGTCGAAACCTGTTGAAGAAAAAAATTACCAATGGAAAGTGGTTAAAAACAAGTCGTTTTATTTTATAAAGTTAATAAAACTTACTACAAAGTATCTGCGAAAAACATTCGAGAAAATATTTTTTTTATTCGCACACTCATAATTAATTGAAAAATAATTTCTATTTCTTTTTACATTTTTAAATTCCTCAGTTTTACTTTTTATTAGTTATACAACAATCCCTTTAAATGTAAAAAAAGATGTTCTAATGCAATCTGTTGAAGGGGCCAATAATAACCATATTATTTTTACATCATAAAATATTTCAGCTCGATGGAAAAAACATACTCGAACATGAAATAAAACAGATTAAATATTTTGAATAAATATTTTATTGATACAATTAGTCAGTATACATAATAAATATTACATGGTTGTAATTAAAGGTTAAACATTGTGGTAAAAATTAAACAATGTCTATTTTAACAAAACTATAGGCTGTCACATTGTAGGAAAAATTATATAATGTCTATTTTAACAAAACCATGGGCTGTCACATTGTGGGAAAAATGAAATAATGTCTATTTTAACAAAACCATGGGCTGTCACATTGTGGGAAAAATGAAATAATGCCTATTTTAACAAAACCACGGGCTGTCTCTAATCTTATTAATAATTACATACACTTAAAAATATGAGTGTGCAAAGCAATGCACAGTACAAAGGATTTATCTAATAGTACTCGGGAGAGTCATACGAAGAGCAATACAGAGCTACACTAGCTTATAATTTTCAACTTAGGATGAGGGACTACCCTTATGGATCGGCGCTATTACCTATTATGTTTACTCGACTAAAGTGGTTGCAAGTTGCATTAAGTAAGATTCTATATACCTCAGGACAATTTTTCTTATAACCTTAAACCCATGAATAAGCATCAAGAAGAGAGGGAAAAATTGATGGTCATAAGTTGACAAAACTCATCATAAAACGCTGAAGTAACTTTCTACATTTTTTGTCATCCATTAATATTTTGGATATTTAGTTTTCCTGTAAAGCATTAAAATGCATGACACAAGCATACAAGTTGCCAACTTATGGCCATCCCAATTATTATGAATTTGTATACCTTACATTTTTAATATATTTTTAACAAGGAGTATTTCAATGTTACTGCATATAAAGCTGCTAAATTTCAACTATGCACAACACCAAAAGCACATAACTAAACTTACAGTATAGTTTAAGACTAGAATATTTGTCGCTTTATTGAGTATCGTTTATATTTTCCAATATAACTGGGAAAAATTTAGTTATGTAAAGTCCCAAAATTATGCAGGAATAATTTGTATGAAACATCAATTTAATTGTAAGGGGTAATACTTTTATTCTACGTCTACTAAAAAGCTTTTATGAAATATAAACTGTCATCTTATTAATATCCTTAGTTGCAAAATTATTTCATATATCACATCATACCACTCATTACCTGGAACATTGAATATTGAACAACAATTTAGACAGCGAAAATCTCAAACTTAAAATACTTCACACAGTCTGAAGTGTATTACTTTAAAAGTAACTAAGAATGAGGAAATAAGTAAGTATAATAGTGAATAAGAAAGATTTTGAAATTTTTTACATGAGGACACAATACTATTGTAGAAAGTTTTGTGTCTTGATGTAAAATGTGGAAATATCCCAGGGTGTGATTTGTTTTAATGATAACATAATGTAATAATAATTACAATTTATACAAAATGAGAAGATCCAATATATAATTCAATTGAGTAATAAAATAAAAATATCACACTCTTCTTGCACAGCATACAATGCATCAACAAAATGAGATGAGATCTATTTGTGTAATTCAAACATTCGAAAAAACATCACAACTTACAAATACATTATAATTCTATGATATATGTTTATATAATATATATTTTTTAAATATAATAAAGATATTAATACTTAGGTTGACTATACTTACGACTACTTAGGTTGAAAAAAAAAATTGCATTTCGAAAACGGAGCTTGCCTACCAGCGCCACAGGTCTTTGAGAATTATGCAAATAAATTTCACAAATTCAGCACAGCCAAAGAAGATATAAAGAGTAAATATTTGCAAATAAATTATTTATAAAATCTTATGAGAAAAATAATATCACCACAAACAAAACAACTTACATTTATAATATCAAAATGATTAAGAATATATTAAACGCACCATAAAAATGTAGCAAAAAATGATTAAAATATTGAATAATGTTTGTTTTTAACATTACATGGCATTAAACAGTCTAGGTGGAGCAGGCAATTTAGAAATCTTATATCACAGCTATCAAATAGCTTCTTCTTCTGAGTAGTGAGAAGAATAGTGTAATTTCATTCTAACCCTTCCTTTACGGAGGTAAAAACTTCCATGTGCACCAGTGATATGTATTTTGTACACCATATGAAAATGTGGTTTAAAAATGGAAAAAATTTGAATAATTGTGAATTAATTCCTAAATGTTGCTTTTATTGACCATAGTTGGAGTTGAAATGTATCAACTTTGTAATGTTAGCTCTGGTAAGGATCTAAAAAAGGGGAAAAAATACATCGCAAGTACTGCAATGGCTGGCGTAGCGACACGACCGCCGCGTAATCCGACAAACTGCGCACTACTAACGCAGTCAACACATTATGACATGAGCATATAGGTACAAAGCACGCCACATGCGCACACCCAGAAACGTTTGTGTATTGGTGATTTTATTCCCAATTATTTATTTCCGTCGCTGCAAATGAATAACTTTATATTATAATACTTTCATGTAATACATGATTATATTACGGAGGAATACAAAAGTTCTGAGCCCGTATCTATTATATTTTATATTGATATTCCCATTTTAAAAGTCGAGTTGTAGTAAATACATATCACCGGGAGGGGAAGGTTAAAAAATCAGGAAGTCCAAACCCCTCCTCGTTATTATAATGAAACGTGATTTAACATACAGTCAAACTATATAAGTTCTGGTCTGAAAAATCATATACCAGACAGATATAATGCCGCAACCAATATACATCATTCTCAAGAAACTACATATTAGCAGTGTGCAACATACAATAGCCAGTACAAGTAGGGGTGTACAAACCCAAGTGCCCTGGCTATTGCTGCGATTTTCCATTTCCTCTTCTATAATATCTACTATTCCTCCACCATTTCATTTCCTGTATGCCATTAATATATTTTACCTTGAGATTCTTCACTTTTATCATGCGCATTCAAACATATTCCACTCTATGAATCTGGAGAGCGGGGCTACATTACCCTCCCTTCACATAATCATGATCAAATCAACACAGCGTCAGTAGATCATTTTTAACATCATGAATATTCTGTTTTATGTTAAGATATGATGCTGAATGCACCTAAATCAAAGAAAGAATAGTGAAATTGAGTTTACTCTTTTCATTTTAATAGAATTTACTACATATATATCAATATTATTCAACAATTTGAAACTATCTTAGCAATATTTAAAAAAAAATATATTGCTAGGAAATAAAAAATACTTTGACGAGTTGCCTGGTCATAAAAATCCTAACCTTAATTCATTTATT